>NW_015172709.1:53231-56590 GCF_001447785.1 Gekko japonicus
CGTACCGATTGGGCCCAGGCCCGTGGGCTGGATTTTCTCAGGCAAAAATATACCTCCTTCAGTTGATCAATGGGCCTTCTTCTTCCCAGGCTATGAAGTGACAAAAAGTATCTAAAGTAACAGATATGGGTACATCGTGTAGTATGGTTTCCATCTAGCGCAAGCTTCCTGGCATCAGGGACATGCGCAGTTACGACTGGCCATTATAAGCAAGGTCATAAGCAGTCAGTTACTGCCTGTCAGCATTTAGTGTTTTCCCCAGAATGCATTTCAGCCATGAACCAAAGTGAATATCTGAATATATGTTCATAATTGATTTCTGCTTCTGTAATTGAAATCATCCACGGCACTTAACCTATCTGTATGTCTGTGCATGTCAGAGGTGCTAACTGAGTCCACTCAGGTTAGCCGACTAAGTCCGACAGAGTGCTGCTGAGTGCATGAGAGTGTTCCATAAACTGTGTGCATCACACCTGGAAGGAGAGAAGGAAAGCAGCGAGTGGAGCTTTTGTGAGCTCAAGCCCTCACTATGCCAGCAAGAGGGAAACGTAGTAAGGGCTCCAAGAAACCGATGTGGATGAACCGAGAGCTCCAGAATAAGCTAAGAGAGCAAAAGGGAATGGAGGGGAATGGAGGGAAGGTCAGACCTCTAAAGAGGAGTCCATGAGAGTTACTAGGTACTGTAAATCAGCCATCAGAGAAACCAGAGTATGCGTTGGGTCTGGCCAGGGGGGCTCGCTACAATACGAAAAAACTTCTACAGGTATGTGAGAAGCAAATACAAGGTAAAAGAGGCAATGGGACCGCTTTTGGGAGTAGAAGCTCTGGTTGAGGACAGAGAAAAAGCAGACAGGCTTAGTGACTTTTTTGCCTCTGTTTTGTGTAGTGGTTAAGTTTGGCGTAGTGGTTAAGTGCGCGGACTCTAATTTGGGAGAACTGGGTTTGATTCCCCACTCCTCCACTTGCACCTGGCTGGATGACCTTGGGCAAGCCATCGTTCTGATAAGAGCTGTTCTTGAAAAAGAGCCGTTTCCGTCAAGAGCTCTCTCGTCCCCACCTAGCTCACAGGGTATCTGTCGTGGGGAAGGGAAGGGAAAGGAGTTTGTCAGCCGCTTTGAGACACCTTTGGGTAGTGAAGGGCAGGGTATAAATCCAATCTCCTCCTCTTCTTCTTCAGAAGAAATCGAGCCCATCTAGAGATGGTAGAGGACATGACAGGACACCTGAGTGTCCAGTTGACATTGACAGGGAGGTTGTGAAGAGGCACCTGGCTGCACTGGATGAATACAAATCCCCCAGGCCAGTTGGTGTGCACGCTGGTGCTCAAAGAACTTTCTAATGAACTTGCAGAGCCTCTGTCCGTCATCTTCAAGGCCTCCTGGAGGACTGGGGATGTCCCACAAGACTGGAAAAGACAAGAGTGTTATCCCAATCTTTAAGAATGGGGATGACCCGGGAAACTACAGGCCGGTCAGTCTGACTTCTGTTGCTGGGAAGATATTAGAGCACATTTAAAGGGATCTCGATCTGTAAGCATCTGAAGGACCACTGAGTGATCCGGGGAAGTAAGCATGGTTTTGTCCCCAACTGATTTTGTTGGACCAACCTGGTTTCCTTCTTTGATCGTGTGACAATCTTACTGGATCGTGGAAACTCTGTTGATGTGATTTACCTGGATTTCATTAAACTTTTGATAAGGTTCCCCATGACATTCTGATGGGCAAACTGGAAGACTGAGGACTAGGACAGTTCGGTGGATAGGGAACTGGTTAGAGGACCGCTCCCAAAGAGTGATCAGTGGCGTTTCAGCAGATTGGATGAGGGTGAGGATGTCATTTGAAAGGCTGTCGTTTGGAGGAGGACAAGGATCTGTTCCAGTGGGCAGCAGAGGACAGGACCCGAAGCAACGGGTTTAGATTACATGCAGAAAGGTATCGGCTGGATATCAGGAAACACTTTTTCAGGGTCAGAGTGGTTCAAAGGAATCAGCTGCCGAGGGAGGTAGTGAGCTCCCCTTCACTGACAGCTTTCAAGAAGTGGCCGGGCGAATATCTGTCAGAGATGCTTTAGGCTGGTCCTGCACTGGGCCGGGGGTTGGACTAGATCAGTGATGGTGAACCTTTTAGAGACCGAGTGCCCAAACTGCGACCCAAAACCCACGTATTTATCGCAAAGTGCCAACACAGCAATTTAACCTGACTACTGAAGTTTTACTTTAGAAAAAACAACTCATACATTAACTTAAGATGATCCAAACAAAGTAAGGGAAGCAATCCCAAATGCTTTCATTTACTTAAAATTATTTGGCAGAGAATTCGACACTTTAATGACGGTCTGGGCCTGGCTGGGGAGATTGCACATGTGCCTACAGAGAGGGCTCTTGAGTGCCACCTCTGGCACCCGTGCCATAGGTTCGCCACCACTGAACTAGATGGTCTGTAGGGCTCCTTCCAACTCTATGGTTCTATGACTCTATGATGCATGGCATGGACATCTTCTGAGCAACATGCATGATTCTGGCTTCACTTTTTGACCCACACACTGAAGCGAAGTCAGGAATCAGAGCCAGCATGGTGTAGTGGTGAAGAGCAGCAGGCTGGGGGATCTTGAAGCCTGCTGGGGGATCTTGGGCCAGTCACTGTTCTCTTGGAACTCTCTCAGCCCCACCAACCTCACGAGGTGCCTGTTGTGGGGAGGGGAAGGGAAGGTAATTGCAGGCTGCTTTGTGACTCCGTAAGGTAGAGAAAGCAGGGGTACGAAACCCTCCTTCTTCCTCGTCTCATTGCTGCTGCAGGACTACCTGCATCGCAGTGGGTGAGCTGCTGGGGGTGGCCCATGGGAGGTGGCGGTGATTCGCGATGCCAACTTCCCCCTCCGAGCCAAGTTATTAAAATAAATTAGAACAGGGAATTACAAATGAACCCAGACTGATCTGGCATTTCAGACGGCAGCTAGATGATTCCTCAGCAACGCTCCCTCTAAGCTGTGGAGTCCTGTGAGCAGAAATCCTACTTTGTGAGCTGCGGGCATTAAAGCTGTGAGCGAGCGATTTGGCTATTACATAAGTTAATTTGCTCTGGAGCCCTCCTTCCTGAGCTAAGGGAAAAATCTGGGAGCTGGAGAGGCTAAAAAACTGTGAGCTAGCTCACACTAACTCAGCTTTGAGGGAACACTGCCTGTGAGGTAGGTGGGGCTGAGAGAGCTCTTTCCAGAATTGTCCTTGAGAGAACAGCTCTATGGCTTGCCCAAGGTCATCCAGCAGCTGCAAGTGGAGAAAGCATGTAAAAAAGAAGGGTGAAACACGGGCTGCGTAACAGCTCAGCCAATCAAGCAATGGGAGTGGGGTGAGCAGTGCTCCA
>NW_015172710.1:0-1692 GCF_001447785.1 Gekko japonicus
TGATCTTTGAAGCGATGTAGGGTCAGCACAGTATTTGGAGGAGAGAACACCAAGGAAGTGCAGGGTTGCTACGCAGAGGCAGGCAGTGGCAAACCGTCTCTGTGTGTCTTTTGCCCTGACCTGGATGGCCCAGGCTGGCCTGATCTCATCAGATCTCACAAGCTAAGCAGGGTCAGTCCTGGTTAGTCCTTGGATGGGAGACCACCAAGGAAGTGCAGGGTTGCTACGCAGAGGCAGGCAATGGCAAACCACCTCTGGCTGTCTTTTGCTCGGACCTGGATGGCCCAGGCTAGCCTTGATCTCATCAGATCTCGGAAGCTAAGCAGGGTCAGTCCTGGTTAGTCTTTGGATGGGAGACCGCCAAGGAAGTCCAGGGTTGCTACGCAGAGGCAAGCCATGGCAAACCACCTCTGTGTGTCTTTTCCCCTGACCTAGATGGTCCAGGCTAGCCCCGTCTCATCGAATCTTGGAAGCTAAGCAGGGTCGGACCTGTTTAGTACTTGGATGGGAGACCACCAAGGAAGTGCAGGGTTGCTACGCAGAGGCAGGCAATGACAAACCACCTCTGTGTCTCTTTGGCTCTGACCTGGATGGCCCAGGCTAGCCTGATCTCATCAGATCTTGAAAGCTATGCAAGATCAGCCCAGGTTCGTGCTTGGGTGGGAAACTATCCAGGAAGTCCAGGGTTGCTACGCAGAGGCAGGCCATGGCTAACCACCTCTGCTTGTCTTTTGCCCAACCTGGATGGGCCAGGCTAGCCTTGATCTCATCAGATCTTGGAAGCTAAGCAAGGTCGGCCCTGGTTAGTACTCGGATAGGAGGCCACCCAGGAAGTCCATGGTAGCTACGCAGAGGCAGGCAACGGCAAACCACCTCTGGCTGTCTTGTGCTCAGACCTGGATGGCCCAGGCTAGCCTGATCTCATTGGATCTTGAAAGCTAAGCAAGGGCAGCCCAGGTTCGTATTTGGGTGGGAAACTATCTAGGAAGTCCAGGGTTGCTACGCAGAGGCAGGCAATGGCAAACCACCTCTCAACATATCTTGCCTTGAAAACCCAATGGGTTCACCATAGTCATCTGTGACATGATGGAATTATTTATTTAAGCCCTGACCCGGAGAGTCCAAGCTAGCCTGATCTTGCCAGCTCTTGGAAACTAAGTTGGGTCGGCCCTGGCTAATATTTGGAAGGGCAACCTCCAAGGAATACCAGGGTCGTGACCAGTGTTCCCTCTAAGCTGAGTTAGTGTGAGCTAGCTCACAGTTTTTTAGCCTCCGGCTCACACATTTTTGTCTCCGTTCAGGGAGGGATGTATGCAGTAACCAAATCGCTCGCTCACAACTTTAACCCCAGTCGCTCACCAAGTAGAATTTTTGCTCACAGGACTCCACAAGCTTAGAGGGAACATTCTCGCGACGCAGAGGCAGGCAATGTCAGACCACCTCTGAAATGTCTCTTTCCTTAAAAACAAGCTTAGCTCGCCACCTAGTGGTGTATAACGCTAAAAGAGCTAGAACTGCTGGCTGCCAGACAATCTTAGGATCTCCTGGCTATACTACACACACTAATGAAAAAAGGGAAAAGAATTGTGACAACTTAGCGCTTGGTAATATATTCATAAATCATAATATACAATAACAGAAAATAAGTAATATATATAGTGAATGTAGACGGTGGCCTCCGGAATGGTGTGC
>NW_015172710.1:2798-3575 GCF_001447785.1 Gekko japonicus
CCCCGCACCGATCTCCCCTGAGGACTCGCGGAGGCAGGAACATAACTTAAGTCTGTTGTGTCGCAATTTAAACCCACTCCTCTCGGCTTTCCCTCTGTTGCCATGGAGAATGTTAGTAGCGCACACAAATGCACAAACACTCACACAGCATTGCTCCAGCATCTCTGGGACTCTGGGTGTGGGAGGGACCCATGAGGTCATCTAGTCAAACCGCGGACCCAGAGGGCTAACTTTCATCCAAAGCAGGGGCCCTGCGGGCAGCACGGTGCCCACAGAAACCTTGCCTGGTGCCCGCTATGTGCTTTTAGAAAGTGAGTGGGGCCAGCTGGTGTGGTGGTGAGGAGTGCGGACTCTAGTCTGGGAGAACCAGGTTTAATTCCCCACTCCTCCACATGCAGCTGCTGGTGTGACCTTGGGTCAGTCACAAGTTCTCTTGGGGCTGTTCTCGAGAGAGCAGTTCTCGAGAGAGCTCCCTTAGCCCCCCCCCCCACCTCGCAGGGTGTCTGTTGTGGGGGGGGAAAGGAGATTGTAAACTGCTCTGAGACTCCTTTGGGTAGTGAAGGGCGGGGGGTATAAATCCAATCTCGTCTTCTTCTTTTACCTCACAGGGTGTCTGTTGTGGGGAGGGAAAGGAGTTTGTAAGCTGCTCTGAGACTCCTTTGGGTAGTGAAGGGCGGGGGGTATAACTCCAATCTCGTCTTCTTCTTTTACCTCACAGGGTGTCTGTTGTGGGGAGGGAAAGGGGTTTGGAAGTGGCTGTGAGTCTCCTTTGCGTTG
>NW_015172710.1:3676-14581 GCF_001447785.1 Gekko japonicus
GTGTGTGTGTGTGTGTGTGTGTGTGTGTGTGTGTGTGTGTGTGTTTCACTCCACCTCCTGCTGAGTCAGAATTCCAAAGGCAAGCCCAGGCTCAAAAGGATGGAGACCCCTGAGCTAAAAGTAGAGAACTGAGAAGCTACAAACCTTCCCCCTTCCAGGGATTCCCTGGGCGGGCTCAGACTGGGACCCTCTCTAAGCCTCGGCCGTACGTTTGGATTAAGGGGGCGATACGTAACGGCCTACCTTCCAGGGCTGTTTGATGAGAGCTGAGATAAATTATGTGACTCGATTCGGATGCTCAGACATGAACGCTAAGCGTTAACCCAAATAATATGCTAAAGAACCGTACGACCAGTGACTGTCAGAAGTGCGATTGGGTTTTAATGTTTATGATTGTTTAAATTGCTAACTTGTTTAATTTTAATCATATTTATTGTACTGTGTTACCCGCCCTGCGCCCACTTGTGGGATGGGCAGGCTATAAATACAAATAATAATAAATAAATAATATTTCTGTTAATTGCATATGGGGTTGGGACCAATGCTTCCTCTAAGCTATGGAGTCCTGTGAGCAGAAATTCTACTTTGTGGGCTACTGGCATAAAAGTTGTGAGCGAGCGATTTGGCTGCTGCATCAGTTAGTTTGCTCTGGAGCCCTCCTTCCTGAGCGAAGACAAAAATCTGTGAGCCGGAGGCTAAAAAACGGTGAGTTAGCTCACACTTACTCAGCTTAGAGGGAACACTGGTTGGGAGTGCTGATGGACCAGCCTATCGAGGTTAACTCGTGTGGTTAGTCCAGTCACCGTTGGTTGGCAGAGTGCTTAAATAAAGCTATAAACGCAGGAGCGTCGCTTTACCAGGTTACTCAGCTTACAAAACTAGACAGAGCCACGTGGCAGGTTTAGAAGAGAAATACTTATCTCTTTATTTGAGAACTACACCTTGGATAGGAAAGAGCAGGGATATGATAGCGTACTAACTTACTAGTTAAAGGATGGAGGCAGATGGCGAGAAGCCCATCTGTCTCATGGTGCCAAGAGAGGACCACATCTCTCTCTCTTGGTGCGTGCAGGGAGAGAGCTTGTCTTCAAGAGAGTGAGAGAGCGGAAGGAAGGGGAAATGGTCCCTGAGAACACAATCTGCATTTCGAAGGGGACAGGAGCAGAAGAGTAAAGACAGGAAGAAAGGTCAGTGTGCCTGTCTAGCTATCTCGCCCAGGGGTGTCGAACTCATTTGTTATGTGGGCCGGATCTGACACAAATGAGACCTTGTCGGGGCGGGCCACGTGTGGAATAAAAGGGAATGCCAGGTAGCGGAGATATAAACTTTACAAAGGACACAAACACAAAGGGTTTTTTCCCCTTAAAATAAAAACATAATAGAATATGTGACTCAGTTTGTAATGAGACTAATATGATTAAGACTAGATGTGTATTCAAGCTGATTAGAAGATCACCTCTCTTGGGTTTTTAGTCAGTAGTGGGTATCTTTTCTTTATCCCCTAAATGTAGTCCCCTCCCTTATTTCTGGTATAGTTTGTAGTTTTAATAAAGATGCAATAAAAAATTCCCCATTGGGGAGCAAAAATAAATAAATTAAAACATGCTGAAAACATTAGCACTCTTGCAATATTTTGTTTATTCAACATCGTCTGATAACTGACACCCCTTGCTCTGAATTATTGCATCGAAATGTCTGTGCTGTTCAGGTGTGTATCTGTAAGCTGCAAACCTACGATGACGCGGCAGCAGCAGAACTGGAAGAAGAAGAAGCAGAAGACAGCCAGTTCCACTGCGTGCCTGATAGAAGCCATCCGGGGGCCTGATCCCGCCCCTGGGCCACATGTTTGACACCCCTGCTCTAGCCTCTCCTGCCACTCAATCTGGAGATCTGAGACAGGGGCCATCGCACCTGGAACTTCCAACACAGCCCACCCTTGGGGGTATTTTCTCACTGTTGGTAATTTGTGTGCTCCCTTGTTGTGCTTTGGTCAGAGGTGGTCTGGTGGCTCTCAGACTGTTCTCCACACACACCCCGACCCCATCTTGACTGTTTCTTGTGGAAATTGCCCCTACATGATTTGGGGGCGATGTTTCCGTGCGCTGACTTTCACCCTCGCGATCTGTGCGTCCAAACAAACCTCTTGACCAAAGCAAACCGTGCTTGGATAATTTGTCGAGACATCAAACGAAACGGAGAGCATTTGCTGCTCTTTGATCGGGGGCAAGGCGCCCTCTAAGCTTTGCAGTCTTGTGAGCAGAAATCCTACTTTGTGAGCTACGGGCATTAAGGTTGTGAGCGAGCAATTTGGCTACTGCCTCAGTGAGTTTGCTCTGGAGCCCTCCTTCCTGAGACAAGGCAAAAATGTGTGAGCCGGAGGCTAAAAACCTGTGAGCTAGCTCACACTCACTCAGCTTAGAGGGAACACTGCTCTGGAGCCCTCCTTCCCAAGCCAAGGCAAAAATGTGTGAGCCAGGGGCTAAAACACTGTGAGCAAGCTCACACTCACTCAACTTAGAGGGAACACTCCTCTGGAGCCCTCCTTCTTGAGATAAGACAAAAATGTGTGAGCCAGACAGAGAGGAATCGATCCCGGGCCTCTCCCTCCGTCCTGTGCCTCTACCCCGCTGAGAAGAAGGGTTCCAACTAGGGAAGAAAGACCCACATAATTGGCCCCCGCACAGGCGGCTTTGGCATTGGCACACATAACCATCACCAAAAGAGCATGCGAACTCACTGCCTGCAACTCGGGGTCACAGCAGGGGGCCTCTTTACGAGCCCTCATTTCTCTCCTTTGCAAACACACGGCTTACCTTTGCAAATGGCAGCAGCGGGAGACACTGATTCGCACCTGGGACGAGGCCTGGAAGGGCAGGTTCCATCCTTTCCTACTGTGCTGTTTGTTGACCTAGCCCCCCCCCCCCCCAGTGTTCTTAGCCCTCTTGTGGGATATCGAGGTTTCTTTATAGTGCCAGCTAGGGGAGAGAGGAGGGGTCATAGAATCATAGAATGTTAGAGTTGGAAGGGACCTTGCAGGTCATCCAGTCCAGCCCCCTGCACTCTGCAGGAGCACAGCCGAAAGAGAGTCCTACGACATACCCAAAAGATGGTCATCCAGCCTCCTCTCGAAAACGTCCAGCGAAAGAGCCTCCACCACCTCCCGAGGCAGACTGTTCCACTACTCAACCACTCTCACGGTTAGGAGGTTTCTCCTGATATTTAGCTGGTATGGACTTCCTTGTGATTCCCACCCATTAGATCTAGTCTTGCAATCCGGAGCAAGAGAGAACAGATCTACTCCATCTTCTACATGACAGCCCTTCCGATACTTGGAAGACTGCAATCATGTCCCCTCTAAGCCTTCTCTTTCCCAGGCTAAACATGCCCAACTCTTTCAGCCTTTCCTCATAAGACTTGGATTCCGACCATCTCACCATCCTGGTTGCCCTCTTCTGGACACGCTCGAGCTTGTCAGCATCCTTCCTCAAATGTGGTGCCCAAAACTGGACACAGGACTCCAGGTGAGGCCTGACCACAGCAGAATAGAGTGGAACGACCACCTCTCAGAGGGTCAGAGGGCAGCTGCCAGGTTAGAGAAGCATCCTGTTCAAGGAGATAACGCACCTGTACACACTTAGAGTGATGTAGCAGATCTATCCTCACAAAATTGTCTTTAAAAATCCTGTTTCCTTTTCACACTCCGCCCTCAAGACAACTTCGTGTGAAGTGCTTATTTCAAAAGGTCTCTTTTTTAAAAAAGAAAAGAACACGCAATCCAAAGAAACATCAAGCCGAAGGACTGAAAGTCAATCATTCGAAAAAGGAAGACGTTATTTGTAAAGCAAGACTACATACATGTTCTAACTTTAACAGTCTTAGACACGGGCGCTTCGCATTTGGTAGGGAGGGCTGCACGGTAGATTGGTCATGTACCATGACTCTGGAGGTGACGTGGTCAAATGACTAGACTGGTGTGTGTGAAATGCTTTGTACTCTCAGAAAAAAAGCAAGTGCCTCTGCCCGCTATTGTCATTCGGCATCTGAAATCACTCCACTCTCCAAGGTAGAAGGACAGACGGACTCCTAACCTAGCTGCATCTGAAGAAGTGAGCAGCGACTCATGAAATCTCCTCCCCTGCCACCAGTTTTGTTAGTCTTGAAGGTGCTCCTGAACTCTTGCTCTTTTCTACTGCTGCGGACAGACTAACACAGCTGCCCGTCTTGATCTGTCTCAATGGAAATCACCACATGTAGCCAGGGGTCATTTCCTGCGGGAGCACACAGGAGCGGAGCTCCGGCAGTAAAGAGCCCAGGGGGCGGGCACATGCAACAAGCCCCACCCCCTGCTCCCAGCAGCCCTCAGTCAGAGCAAGAAGCAGCCAGGTAAGTTGCAGAGCCAACAGGTCCAAAACAGTCCAGAGGCACCTTTAAGACCAAGGTTTATTCAGGTACAAGCTCTCCCTCCTCTGCGAGGGCAGATCTGCACGTTCCCACCCCCCCAATAGCTAGCAATCCAAAACAGTCCAGTGGAGCCTGAGGGGTGGGTGTTGCCTTTTGACACACTTCCAGTGATGTCAGGGAGTGTGGCATATGCAAATAAGTTATGCTAATGAGCTGTGCTAATGAGCTCCTTCACCTCTTTTTCTACGAAATGACCCCTGCATGTAGATGTACAGAATGGGAATCCGTCCACCTTGTGACAGAAGGACAGATGTGGACTCCCATTCTAGCTGTATCTGAAGAAGTGAGCCGGAACTCACAAAAGCTCCTCCCCTGCCACATATTTTGTTAGTCTTGAGAGTGCTCCTGGACTCTTGCAGTTTTCTGCTGCCACAGGCAGACTAACATGGCCACCCATCTTGGACTATTCTCCTTTGCGAGAGCCGTCGTTTCACTCCTTTGCAAACACACGGCTTGCCTTTGCAAATGGCAACAGCAGGAGAGACTGATTCGAACCGGGGTCCTTTCCTACTGTGCTGTTTGTTGACCTAGCCTCCCCCCCTCCCCAAAATTGTCTTAGCCCTCTTGTGGGATTTCAAGGTTTCTTTATAGTGCCGCCAGCTAGGGGGTCATTCCGTAGAAAAAGAGGTGCAGGCGCTCATTTGCATGACTCATTTGCATATGCCACACCCCCTCGCAAAGGGCAGGTGTGCAAGCATACCTGGGTTCTCTGCCTGGGGGGGGGGGGGGGGCTCGCTCATGTATGGCTGCGAGAGTTGGACTATAAGGAAGGCCGAGCGCCGAAGAATAGATTCTTTTGAACTATGGTGCTGGAGAAGACTCTTGAGAGTCCCTTGGACTGCAAGAAGAACAAATCAGTCAATCCTAAAAGAAATCAACCCTGACTGTTCCCTGGAAGGCCAGATAATGAAACTGAAGCTCAAATACTTTGGCCACCCAATGAGAAGGGAGCACTCACTGGAGAAGACCCTGAGGCTGGGAAAGACTGAAAGTCAAAGAAGACGGGGACGGCAAAGGATGAGATGGTTAGACAGTGTCATCATAGATGCAACGAACATGAAATTGAGCCAACTTCAGAGGATGGCGGAAGACCGGCAGGCCTGGTGTGATCTGGTCCATGGGGTCGCGAGGAGTCGGACTCGACTGTGTGACTGAACAACAACAGGAAGGTGGGGGTAGGGGTTCTATTAGATTTTTACCTCCAGGCACTCCTATTTTATCCTCACAACAACTCTGTAAGGTGGTTTGCGACTCTGTAGTTTGTCACTCTGTATCCTCAAAACAACCCTGTAAGGGAGCAGCCCAAAGCCCAGCAATGAGCATCACGATTCATGGCCAAGTCTGGCTTTGAGTCTCCCTGCTCTTAGTCTGACGCTCTGGTCTAATCACTGTGCCAGACTGTTGTTATATTCTGCAAGAGGGGGGCCACGGAGGAGAAGTCCCTGCTCCTCGGCATCTTCTCAATCTCGTTTTGCAGAGGCTGAGATTCCAGTGCGGGGGCTGAAAAGAGTTGGGGAGAAAGGTAGGGATGGCTTTGGGCCAATGGCCAATGCAGGCAGCCCTGGTGGCAGTCAGTTCCTTAGGTTCTGCAGCAGCGCCTTCTCCTCCGTGTTCCCTCTAAGCTGTAGAGTCCTGTGAGCAAAAATGCTACTTTGTGAGCTACCGGCATTAAAGTTGTGAGCAATGGTATGTTCTGGATTTGGCTACTGCATACATTAGTGAGCAGGTGATTTGGCTACTGCATACATTAGTGTGTTCTGGAGCCATCCCTTCCTGAGCTAAGACAAAAATGTGTGAGCCGGAGGCTAAAAAACTGTGAGCTAGCTCACACTAACTCAGCTTAGAGGGAACACTGCCCCCGCCCGCCTTTTGAGAGTCATCAGCTGTTGGCATTCGCAACTGATGACAGAAGCAGAGAGACATGACAACCTCATTGTCACGAGCCTGGAAGCAGACAATCGACTTCTTTGTTTCCTGAAATCACCCCATTGTGGAGCTGACAAGAGTATTTCTCCCACTAAAGGGTGTGTACAGAAGCGCCCCCCCCTCCGCACAGCACAGCACAGCACAGCACCTGGCTTATTGCTTTAAGATGCAAATCAGACTTTGCGCAAATGCTGGGGGGGGGTGTTGGGATGCAGAACAGCTTCTGCCTTTCGGAAGAGGCAAGCACCGCAACAATTGAAAGCTGTGAAACATTGACGGATACATGAGATGCCTTCCACTGAATCAGGCCCTCGGTCCATCAAGGTCAGTATTGCCTACTCAGGCTGGCAGCCGCTGTCCTGTATCTCAGGCAGAAGTCCTTCGCATAATCTACTGCCAGTTCCTTTAACTGGAGATGCCGGGGATTGAACCTGGGGACCTTCTGCATGCCGATTACATGCTCTGCCACTGAGCTATGGCCCCTCTCCATGCATCTCCAGGGTCTCAGGCAGAGGTCTCTCACATCACCTACGATCTGGTCTTTTTAACTGGAGATGCCGGGGATTGAACCTGGAACCTTCAGCAGGCCAAGCAGAGAGCTACCGCCCCTCTCCCTGGCTTTCCAGGGTCTCAGGCAGAGAGAGGTCTTTCACAGCACCTGCTGCCTGGTCCTTTTAGCTGGAGATTGAACCTGGGATCGAGCCAGGGATCGAATTTGGGACCTTCGGCATGCCAATTACATGCTCTGCCACTGAGCCACGGCACCTCTCCAGGGTCTCAGGCAGAGGTCTCTCACATCACCTACGATCTGGTCCTTTTAACTGGAGATGCCGGGGATTGAACCTGGGACCTTCCGCATGCCAAGCAGAGGCTCTTCCACCGAGCCACGGCCCCTCCCTATGGCTCTCCAGGGTCTCTGGCTGAGGTCTTTCCCATCACCTCCTGCCTGGTCCTTTGGACTGGAGATGCCGGGGATTGAACCTGGGACCTTCTGCGTGCCAACCACTGAGCCACGGCCCCTCCTTACAGCTCTCCAGGGTCTCAGGCTGAGGTCTATTCCATCACCTCCTGCCTGGTCCTTTTTCAACTAGGGATGCTGGGAATTGAACCTGGGACCTTCTGCATGCCAAGCAGAGGCTCTTCCACTGAGCCACGGCCCCTCCCCAGAGGCCGGTAATAAGGGAGGGAAACATCCCCCATGGCTGGGAGTGGTGGTAGGAACTACAGTCTACTTGCAGCTGATTTATGGTGATCCTGTAGGGATTTTCAAAGCAAGAGACATTCAGAGGTGGTTTTTGCCAATGCCTGGCTCTGCGTAGCAACCCTGGACTTCCTTGGTGGTCTCTCATCCAAGGACCAACCAGGGCCGACCCTGCTTAGCTTCTGAGTTCTGATGAGATTGGACAAGCCCTGAGACCTCTAAGAGACAAAGCCTGGACCAGAAAAACCAATTACTCACAAAGCAGAGGCAGTAATGCACACAACTCCCTCTTTGGCCTGACCAGATCTGAGTCATGTGGCATGAGTCCGGGGGCAATGCCCCCCTGCCCTCTGGCACGTTTCTGGGGGTCAAATCCCTTTAGGAAGCTGGGAGACTATTCATAACTACAATCCTAAAAAGCTCAGATCAAATGTATACTGCAGGTTAGGAAAGGTACAGGTAGGTATAGAAACAGGCCTGCATGGTTAACAAGCAAAGAAACTGAAGCAGTAAGAGGTAAGAAGGATTCCTTTAAGAACATAAGAACATAAGAGACGCCAATGTCGGATCAGGCCAGTGGCCCATCCAGTCCAACACTCTGTGTCTCACAGTGGCCAGAAATACCAGGTGCCATCAGGAGGTCCACCAGTGGGGCCAGGACATTAGAAGCCCTCCCACTGTTGACCCCCCCCCAAGCACCAAGAAGACAGAGCATCACTTGCCCCAGAGACCTATCTATACCTTGTGGCTAATAGCCACTGATGGACCTCTGCTCCGTATGCTTATCTAATTCCCTTTAAATGGTGGAAGGCTAGTCTGAGGGAGGTAAGTAAAAGGGAGCAGGTAAAGGTAAAGGTCCCCTTGCTCGAAAGCCAGTCGAATCCGACTCTAGGGTTGCGGTGCTCATCTCTGCTTCAAAGCCGAAGAGCCAGCGCTGTCCGAAGGCATTTCCGTGGTCATGTGGCCGGCATGGCTAAACACCAAGGCGCACGGAACGCTGTTACCTTCCCACCGAAGTGGTACCTATTTATCTACTTGCAATTTCTTGCTTTCGAACTGCTAGGTTGGCAGGAGCAGAGACAGTGGCAAATAAAATGCAAGTCGGCGATCAGACAGGCAAAAAGGGAACATGAGGAACATACTGCAAAAGCCATCAAGACTAACAATGAACATTTCTCCAAATATATTAGTAGCAGGAAACCAGCCAGGGAGGCAGTGGGGCCCTTGGATGACCAAGGGGTGAAAGGATCGAGGGTCCCTCCCCTACCCAAACCCCGCCCTACCCGCGCTCCGACCCCAAATCTCCAGCAATTTCCCAACCCGGAGTTAGCAACCCTGTCTTTTAGGCAGCTATGCCTATCACTCAAAACTGCGCGAGATTTACCTGGGGGCGAATGCACTCGGTTAACAATGTGTAAAGGCAATTAGGCTTTTGGTACACTCCGATAAGGCACTTATTCCACTGGGGGGCCCTGCGTTGTGCTGCAACTCATTTATTAAGCATAATTGCTCCGATAACATGCGCCTCCGTGCCGCATAAATACATGACAACCTGCCTTGGTATTCCTCTCCTCGCTTTAATCATGCTTTGTACACCAATCTGTCAGCAACACTCCGTCCCGCAGGTCCTTCCCGGCTGCCTCCCCCTCCAGTTCCCGAAACCAGGCAGAACCAGGCAGAGGGGGACATTTCCAAAGGCCGTCGGCCCACCTCCTGCATTAGAACTGCGTCTGCATCTACGGTAGGGAACGGATCCCAAATAGACATCCGTGAGACTGTCGCACCTCGGAGATTAGCAGAAACCCCAGGAAGTTGGCTGGTGACAATTAATATTATTTAAACACGCTTCCTGCCGTCAAAACAATTTATTACGATCTCCCTCCCACAATACGTTCAATTAAATTAATGAACTGCGGCTGTCAGATCCATCATGGAACGTCTCCCAAGGAAATCCCGAGTCTGCCCCTGTATAGTAGATCGACTTAACACGTTTGAGCCAAACCTTTCCTTCTGAAAGATCTCAGAGCAGAGCCGGCTTTTCTGAACAGTTATTCAGAACATTTACGGAATACATTGGAGTCTCCTTATGCTGTAGGGGAGAAGCCAGGGCTCCCTCTAAGCTGTGGAGTCTTGTGAGCAAAAACTCTACGTTGTGAGCGACTGGCATGAAAGTTGTGAGCGAGCAATTGGGCGACTGCATAGATCAGTCCGCTTTGGAGCCCTCCTTCCTGAGCGAAGACAAAAATACGTGAGCCAGAGGCTAAGAATCTGTGAGCTAGCTCGCACTAGCTCAGCTTAGAGGGAACACTGGTAGAAGCCTAAGATTTGGGGGGGGGGATTGGATCCCAGAGATCTATTCCACAGACTGCAGTGGAAGAAATCTCTTGCTTCAGTTAAGATTCTTTTCACCAAGGGAAAGCGACTTTGTTTGGGGAATGGATTTGGGGGATCCAGTCTTATATATGGGAAAGTAGATTTCTATAAGGCCGGACAGAACTTTCTGATTGTGTGTGTGTGAAGTGCTGTCAACTCACAACTGACTTATGGTGTCCCCAGCAAGGGGCTTCCGTGAAGCAGAGGTGGTTGGCCATCGCCTTCCCCTGCAGAGCCTTCCTTGGTGGTCTCCCTTCCAAGTACCAACCCTGCTTAGCTTCTGACTTATGGCACTCCCAACAAGGGGCTTCCAAGGCAAGTGAGAAGCAGAGGTGGTTGGCTGTTGCCTTCCTCTGCAGAGCCTTCCTTGGCGTTCTTCCTTCCAAGTACCAACCCCACTTAGCTTCTGAGATCTGATGTGATTGGACTGTACCATGCCATCCTTCCCTCCCTCTTTCTAATTACAAGATACGTAATAATGATTCCCCACTCCTCCACGTGCAGCTGCTGGTGTGACCTTGGGTCAGTTGCAAGTTCTCTTGGAGCTGTTCTCTGAGGGGTAGTTCTGGAAAGAGCTCTCTCAGCCCCGCCTACCTCCCAGGGTGTCTGTTGGGGGACGGGGAGGGGAAGGAGATTACAAGCCGGTCTGAAACTCCTTCGGGTAGTGAAGGGCGGGGTATAAATCCAGGAGGTGGCGGCGGCTACAAACATGGACGGCTTCAAGAGGAAACTGGATTAACATCTGGAGCAGAGGTCCATCAGTGGCTATGAGCCACAAGGTATAGATAGGAGCTCTCGGTCTGGGGCAAAGGATGCTCTGTATTCTTGGTGCTTGGGGGGTGGGCAACAGTGGGAGGGGCTTCTAGTGTCCTGGCCCCACTGGTGGACCTCCTGATGGCACCTGGTACTGTTGGCCACTGGGTGACAGAGTATTGGACTGGATG
>NW_015172710.1:14821-16906 GCF_001447785.1 Gekko japonicus
GCTATTAGCCATAAGGTATAGAGAGGAACTCTCGGTCTGGGGCAAGGGATGCTCTGTATTCTTGGTGCTTTGGGGGGGGCAACAGTGGGAGGGCTTCTAGTGTCCTGGCCCCACTGCTGGACCTCCTGAGGGCAACTGGTATTTTTGGCCACTGTGTGACACAGAGTGTTGGATTGGAGGGGCCACTGGCCTGATCCAACATGGGCTTCCCTTATGTTCTTATGTTCTAGTGTTCGATCTCTTCTTCTCTCTTCATTTTTAATTAAATTACACTGATCTAGTATGTTGAGCCATTTTGGCATTTTCCTTGGGAGATGTTCTACAATGGATCTGACCACCGCTGCCGGTGAACTTAATTGAATGGATTGTGAGTGACACATAGTAAAGCATCGTTTTGAATGTAATCATCTGTCTTGTTCTTCTGTTATTACGTTGGATCTGAAAGTGGATTTGTGTTTGGCGGGGTGCTTTTGAATAGCTTTTGAGGACCAGAGCCTGCTTTCAAACATTCCTGAACTTATTAGCTGTATATGGCCCTGTTCACACGAGGGGTTTTGGGCCGGGAGTGGGATGGAACGGGGGCGGAGCAAACGAGCGCGATCCCACGGCAACATCTGGGAATCGTTGCCTGCCTGTCCCCGATCCGTCCCTCCCGCCCAAAAACCCGCACTAAAAAAGAACCACCTACCTTGGTGGTTCATCGGATAGAGCGCCTCAAGCCGTGCCGTGGGATCGCCGGCGCAGTCCTTGCGCCGGCGCATCCCGGCCCCTGGCCGTACTGCGCATGCTCGAGCATGCGCAGTTCGACAGCCTCCCCCTCCCATCCGACTTTTCCTCCCCGGCATCTGATCGTGCCGGGGAGCGACGCGCCGTGGCTCAGGGGCTTCCTTAGTGGTCTCCCATCCAAGTACTAACAAGGGCTGACCCTGCTTAGCTGATTCCCTAAAACTCTTCTTGGTCTCTCAATGTGCTTTCTGGACGCGAATCTTAACGTGCTCACAAGAGATCAAACCCATTACCAAGCAGCTGAGTGCAAAGAGCTCCCGATGCCATTCGAGTGGGTGTGGTCCACTCCAGCATTCCCTCTAAGCTGAGTTCGTGTGAGCCAGCTCGCAGTAGTCTAGCCTCCGGCTCACACATTTTTGCCTTCGCTCAGGAACGATGGCTCCGGAGTCGCCAGATCGCTCGCTCACAACTTTAACGCCAGCAGCTCTCAAAGTAGAATTTCTGCTCACAGGACTCCACAGCTTAGAGGGAGCCTTGGTCGACTCCCATCCAGCAGCCGCAGGCAGACAACCAGTAGAGCCAGCCAGGTGACAATACGCATCACACGAACACACACGAACCTGCCTTCCACTGAGTCAGAGCCCTGGTCCATCAAGGTCAGTATTGTCTGCTCAAACTGGCAGCCGCTCTCCAGGGTCTCAGGTGGAGGTCTTTCCCATCACCTCCTGCCTGGTCCATTTAACTGGAGATGCCGGGGATTGAACCTGGGACCTTCTGCATGCCAGACAGAGGCTCTTCCACTGAGCCACAGCCCCTCTTTACAGCTCTCCAGGGTCTCAGGCGGAGGTCATTCCCATCACCTCCTACCTGGGCCTTTTGACTGGAGAGGCCGGGGATTGAACCTGGGACCTTCTGCATGCCAGGCAGAGGCTCTGCCACGGAGCCATAGCCCCTCCCCAGGACACATGATGCTGCCTTATCCTGAATCAAACCATTGGTCAATCAAGGTCAGTATTGCCTACTCTGGCTGCAGTTAAACAATCCACGCTAAACAATCCACTTTCAGTGCACATTCCAACTGGTAGAGCAGGTAGAGCAAGAAGTCCTTTTCTCCCTTTCTCACAAGACAAGAACTCGTGGGCACTCCATGAAATTGCTGAGCGGTCGGGTTAGAACGGATAAAAGGAAGTACTTCTTCACCCAAAGAGTGATTAACGCATGGAATTCACTGCCACAGGAAGTGGTGGGTGCTACAAGTATGGACGGCTTCAAAAGGGAATTAGATAAGCATATGGAGCAGAGGTCCATCAGTGGCTATTAGCCACAAGGTATAGCTAGGGGCTCTGGGGCAAGTGATGC
>NW_015172710.1:17147-19174 GCF_001447785.1 Gekko japonicus
TGTCTTCTTGGTGCTTCGGGGGGGGGGGCAACAGTGGGAGGGCTTCTAGTGTCCTGGCCCCACTGGTGGACCTCCTGAGAGCCCCTGGTATTTCTGGCCACTGTGTGACACAGAGTGTTGGACTGGATGGGCCACTGGCCTGATCCAACATTGGCTTCTCTTAGGTTCTTATGATTTTGACTGTGTGAACTGGCAAAACCCAGTTGGAAAGTGCATTGAACGTGGATTATCTAGTGTGTGTGACCACTGCCTCTGACTGACAGCCGCTCTCCCGGGTCTCAGCTGGAGGTCTTTCCCATCACCTCCTGCCAGATCCTTTTAACTGGAGATGCCGGGGATTGAACCTGGGACCTCCTGCATGCCAAGCAGAGGCTCTTCCACTGAGCCACGGCCCCTCTTTACAGCTCTCCAGGGTCTCAGGCTAAGGTCTTTCCCATCACCTCCTGCCAGATCCTTTTAACTGGAGATGCCGGGGATTGAACCTGGGACCTCCTGCATGCCAAGCCAGGTGCTGTGTCTCTTAGCTATGTCCCCTTCTGCACTGGAACCCTCTCTGTGGTGTGCAGGCCTCCCCTAAATGCTGCTGAGTACAAGTTGCACTAGACGAGATTTGGTAATGAATTGCTACTCAGCAGCTTCCTGCTGGTGCCTCCTTTGAAGTCCTTTCCCCCTCCCCCCACAAAAAAGTATGATGACTAAGGTCAGTGGCAGAATAGCCCAGGGAGAAGGAATGTTCCCTCCCTGGTTTCTCAGCCTTCGTGTTTGCAAGCTGTCACCTTCTCTGCACCTGTTTATTCTCTTGTGTGGTCCACGCAGATGTCAGCAGTGTGCAGTGGACAGAGGACGGTATATATCATCACACTGGTGGTCATGGAGCAGGGGCAGTCCAGGAAGAAGAAGAAGAAGAAGAGACGAGATTGGATTCATACCCCACCCATAAATGGGGGGGTGGGCATTTACATCATTATTTTGCCTAGTATTTTACCTCACACAATATCTGTTTGTATATTATTTATTTGTTCCACCATGCATTTTTTATAAACGTAGTTGTGCATTATTGTTAAAAAACATAGTTCGTATTTCTTTCCTACTTTAGATGTATCTCCGTATAGTTTGTTTATTGTGCTCTTCCGTAATAAAAAAATCATAAAATAGACACATATTCCTAATAGTGATACTGGAGAGCCAATTTGGTGTAGTCGTTCCGTGCGAGGGCTCTAATCTGGGAGAACCGGGTTCGATTCCCCACTCCTCCACTTGCACCTGGCTGGATGACCTTGGGCAAGCCGTAGTTCTGTCAGAGCTGTTCTTGAAAAAGAGCACTTTCTGTCAAGAGCTCTCTCAGCCCCACCTCCCTCCCAGGGTGTCTGTTGTGAGGAGGGGAAGGGAAAGGAGTTTGTAAGCCGCTTTGAGACACCTTTGGGTAGTGAAGGGCGGGGTAGAAATCCAATCTCTTCTCTTCTTCTTCTCTCAGAAGTAAAGTCAATTTATCCATCTCTGCAGTTTCAAGTATTTTGTTTTATCAATTGCGTTTTTAAACCACCCTCCCCTATAAATAGGGCTCAGGGCGGTATATGACAAAGGCCGTTCACAAATCCATAATTTCTAAAAATCGCAATTTAACTTACAGCTTAAAAAAACAGTCCATGCACTGGTAGATGGTGATCAATGCTCCCTCTCAGCTGTGGAGTCTTATGAACAAAAATTCTACTTCGTGAGCTACTGGCATTGAAGTTGTGAGTGAGCGATTTGCCTGCTGCATAAATCAGTTTGCTCTGGAGCCATCCCTTCCTGAGCAAAGACAACAATGTGTGAGCCAGAGGCTAAAAAAACTGTGAACTAGCTCACACTAACTCAGCTTAGAGGGAACAGTGATGATGATTAAGAGCCCAGGGGGCGGGCACATGCAACAAGCCCCACCCCCTGCTCCCAGCAGCCCTCAGTCAGAGCAAGAAGCAGCCAGGTACGCTGCAGAGCCCCCCCCCCCAGCCCCCGGTCCAAAACATTCAGGTACAAGTTCTCCCTCC
>NW_015172710.1:19555-25171 GCF_001447785.1 Gekko japonicus
TCCTCCTCCTCCTCCTCCTCCTCCTCCTCTTCTTCTTCTCCTTCTTCTCCTCCTTCTCCTTCTCCTTGAAGCCCAACTAGTGAATTTATGGCTGTGCCAAGATCTGAAGAGGGGGTGCTTTGGTTAATCACCAGAGCACAAAACACGGGTTATAGAAAACGGAGGAGAGGAAAACAATGAAAGCTGCTCTGAGTCCCCATTGGGAAGGAAGTCAGGGTATAAGCAATGTAAGATAAAAATGTGCTAGGGCAGCCCCGTGATGTGGAAAGGCCTGTTCCTCTGCAGAAGAGCTTATCCCCCTGTTTGCTTTACAGAGGCCACAAAAGCCTGGTGGGGCCACAAATGGCTAGAGGAGCAAGCAGCCCCCAAAACTGATTGGACCGAGGGCATCGCTTTGTGAAAGGTGGCTTCGCTGGCCTCACTCTTCGTTATCTAGCTCCACGAAGCAGCAGGTCTCGGTCCTCAAAGAGAGCGGTGTCACTTTTGACGACTGGGAAAGCCAGATTTTTCTGCCTACATGAGCTAAGCGGCGATGATCTAAGCCGTGGCAGAGAAGGGCTTTTGCGTCGCTCGGGTTCCAATTAATGCCTCCGGAGCTCGCGGAAGGATGACACGGTAACATGCCCTGCAAAGTCACCATCCCGAGCATTTGGAAATGGTAATGCCGATGGCATTTCTCGCGGCGTGTGAGGCCACCCGGGCCTTGAAGACGGTAAAGCAGAGGTGATCAGTGTTCAAAGGGGACGTGTTTATTAGTCTGCGTTGCACCATTTGGAATATTTACAGAAACAGAAAGAGGCCGTATGGAACGGAGCCAGCTTCCCTCTGCAAGCTGTTCAGCCCTGCCAAACTTTGCATCCAGGCACACAGCTGAATGTAAGTTTGACAGGTGCTGGGAAGAGCGCAGAATGGGTGCCGGGAGTCTGAATTCTGTGGGCGTTCTCTCTTCGCGGGCCGTTGCTGTTGCTTTAGCATATTTTAGAACGCCAATTTTAGAGGTGGCTCCTGGCCAGGACAGATGGACAAAACTCACGATCCCACTGTATTCTTTGTAAGAAAGATCCAAAACAGCAAAAGGAATCCTTCTAATCTCAGGAAACACTTGAATCATAGAATAATGGATAGCATTGGAAGGGATCATGCAGGTCATCTAGTCCAACCCCCTGCACTCTGCAGGAGCATAGCTGAAAGACAGCCCTACACATACCCGAAAGATGGTCGTCCAGCCTCCGCTTGAAAGCATCCAGCGAAGGAGCACCCACCACCTCCCGAGGCAGACTATTCCACTGCTCAACCACTCTGAAAGTTAGGACGTTTCTCCTGATATTTAGTCGGTAACAACTCCCTTGTCATTTCCACCCATTAGATCTAGTCTTGCAATCTGGAGCAATAGAGAATAGATCTTCTCCATCTTCTACATGACAGCCCTTTATATACTTGGACTGCAATCATGTCCCCTCTAAGCCTTCTCTTTCCCAGGCTAAACAGACCCAACTCTTTCAGCCTTTCCTCATAAGTCTTGGATTCTAACCCTCTCACCATCCTGGTCAACCTCTTCTGGACACGCTCGGGCTTGTCAACATCCTTCCTAAAATGTAGTGCCCAAAACTGGACACAGGACTCCAGGTAGAGCGGAACTACCACCTCCTGTGAACTGGATGCAATGCTTCTGTTAATGCATCCTAAGATTGCATTAGCTTTCTTCACAGCCACATCGCACAGCAGGCTCTTGTTTTGCCCTCTCTGCCATTCTAGGGGGAAAGCATTTATATTTTAAAAAAAAAACTTTGGCCACACACACCTACTAGAACCATAGCCAATTTTTCCCTTCACATGCTTGTACTTCCCTTATATTCATAATTCAGGAGGTTTTTTTTTACACAGGTAGTTGTGCTAAAATGACTAAACGGAGGCTTATTACAGTTCTGCAGGGCCTGCAAGACGGAGCTCTTCCACCAGGCATTCGACTGAGCTGCAATATTTAAACAACTATTATAATAACTTGGCCTTGCCCTGAAAGCCATCACTGGCTATTGTAACATGATGATACCCAATATCTGGGCCGGATAATGGTCTGTAACCATTCTGACCAGACACCTGTGTGGTTAATGTTGACAAACTACGTTCTGCCATCTTATTTGTAATGTTATGCATTAGCACCTTAAAATTAGGAACATGAGATCATAAGAGAAGCCAGTGTTAGATCAGGTCAGTGACCCATCCAGTTCAACACTCTGTCACACAGTGGCCAAAAATACCAGGTGCCATCAGGAGGTCCAGCAGTGGGGCCAGGACACCAGAAGCCCTCCCACTGTTGCCCCTCCAAGCACCAAGAATACAGAGCATCCCTTGCCCCAGACTGAGAGTTCCTATCTATACCTTGTGGCTAAGAGCTCCATATAAGAACATAAGAGAAGCCAAAGTTGGATCAGGCCAATGGCCCATCCAGTCCAACACTCTGTCACACAGGGGCCAAAAATACCAGGTGCCATTAGGAGGTCCAGCAATGGGGTCAGGACTCTAGAAGCCCTCCCACTGTTGCCCCCCCCAAGCACCAAGAATACAGAGCATCCCTTGCCCCAGACGGAGAGTTCCTATCTATACCTTGTGGCTAAGAGCTCCATATAAGAACATAAGAGAAGCCAAAGTTGGATCAGGCCAATGGCCCATCCAGTCCAACACTCTGTGTCACACAGGGGCCAAAAATACTAGGTGCCATCAGGAGGTCCAGCAATGGGGTCAGGACTCTAGAAGCCCTCCCACTGTTGCCCCCCCCCAAGCACCAAGAATACAGAGCATCCCTTGCCCCAGACGGAGAGTTCCTGTCTATCCCTTGTGGCTAATAGCCACTGGTGGATCTCTGCTCCATAGAAGGACATAAGAGAAGCCAATGTTGGATCAGGCCAGTGACCCATCCAGCCCAACACTCTGTTACACAGTGGCCAAAAATACCAGATGCCATCAGGTCCAGCAGTGGGGCCAGGACTCTAGAAGCCCTCCCACTGTTGCCCCCCCAGCACCAAGAATACAGAGCATCCCTTGCCACAGAGGGAGAGTTCCTGTCTATCCCTTGTGGCTTATAGCCACTGATGGATCTCTGCTCCATAGAAGGACAGAAGAGAAGCCAATGTTGGATCAGGCCAGTGACCCATCCAGCCCAACACTCTGTTACACAGTGGCCAAAAATACCAGATGCCATCAGGTCCAGCAGTGGGGCCAGGACTCTAGAAGCCCTCCCACTGTTGCCCCCCCAAACACCAAGAATACAGAGCATCCCTTGCCCCAGACGGAGAGTTCCTGTCTATCCCTTGTGGCTAATAGCCACTGATGGATCTCTGCTCCATAGAAGGACAGAAGAGAAGCCAATGTTGGATCAGGCCAGTGGCCCATCCAGTCCAACACTCTGTCACACAGTGGCCAAAAACACCAGGGGCCCTCAGGAGGTCCAGCAGTGGGGCCAGGACACTAGAAGCCCTCCCACTGTTGCCTCCCCCTCCAAGCACCAGGAACACAGAGCATCCCTTACCCCAGACAGAGAGTTCCTATCTATCCCTTGTGACTAATAGCCACTGATGGACCTCTGCTCCATCCAGAAAAAAAATTTGCTCTTAGGGTTTTAATTTGTTTTAATCATTTTAATGTAAGCCGCCCTGAGCTTGCCTCAGTGGGGAGGGCGGGGTATAAATCTAATAAATAAGTCAGTAAATAAATAACAGAGGATATCCTACTTTGGTCACATGATGAGAAGACAAATGATCCTGGAAAAGACAATCGTGCTTGGAGAAGTGGAAGGCAGTCGGAAAAGAGGAGCGTGGACACGTGAAGCTGCCTCAGGCCCGTAGCCAGGATTTTGTGGCTTATGGGGCAAAAAAATTATATGGTGGGGGTGCCGTTATTTTTATGTCAGCTCCAATTGGCCCCCGAGCCTGACCAACAGTGGCCACCCCTCTCCCTCCCCTCCTGCAAGAATTAAAGGGCCCTTCAGCTGATTGGCGGGGGGCACATGTTTCCCTTTAAATGCTTTTGAGAAGAAGCAGGGGGGAGCATGTGGGGGAGGCCAAATTCTTCTTTAAAAATCTCTTCTCTGGCCCTTTAAGGAAGGGGGCGGAGCCCCAATAGCCCCGCTGTAGTTACGGACCAGAGCTGCCTTATTCTGAATTAGACCATCAATCTATTAAGATCAGTCTTGTCTACTCAGACTGGCAGCTGCTCTCCAGGGTCTCAGGTTGGGGTCTTTCCCATCACCTAGTGCAGGGGTGTCAAACATGCGGCCCGGGGGGCTTCCATCAGGCCCGCAGTGGAGCTGGCCACCTCCGGCTTCCAGTTCTGCTGCTGCTGCTGCATCACAGCTTGCTTCGCCAGACTCTCTCAATCGCTCAGCCGTTTTGTGTTTCAACCTGGCTCCTAGACTCAGAACCCTGAGGGTGAGATTTCTGTGGTGAACGTCAATAAATCGAAAGTAGGTTTGCAGCTTACAGAGCTACTGTTTTAAGCCTGTTCTTATTTTAAGTAAAAAAGAACAAACCCTTTGTGTTTGTGTCCTTTATGAAGTTTATATCTCCGCTACCTGGCGTTACATTTGATGACACACACGGCACGGCCCAATGAGGTCCCATTTATGTCCGATCCGGCCCTCATAAGAAATGATTTCGACACCCCTGGCCTAGTGTCTGATCCTTTTAACTGGAGATGCCGGGGATTGAACCTGGGACCTTCTGCATTCAAAGCAGCTGCTCTACCACCAAGCCATAGCCCTTCCCCTACATGAGAGGAATGGGCTCTGTAAAGGAAGCTTGCAAGACCTGGGCAAGGCCATTTACAGGAGGCTGCTTTGGAGGTCATTAACTCAGAGGGTCACCATAAATTGGAAGTGACTTGACAATACTGACCTCAACACACACACACACAGTTGGGCTCTACTGTTATGGGAATGGTTCAGAAAGATGTTTCGGTAAAGGGAGAGGAGGGTCTGTGGGACTGTGCGACGTTACTGCCTGTTGCTTTAAGTGTGCTCTGACGAGGTACTTTCTGGTATCGTTGAATGTGTCAAGTTTAAATGCAAACACCATGTTTCAGTTCTGTTTCAGTTCAGCTCATTTTCAGATTCCCGCAGTCCAAATCCCTACTGTATTGCTTTAATCATACCAACTTACACTGTGTAATCCGCCTTGAGTCCCAGGGAGAAAGATTGCAGATAAATCACATGAATAAATACATTTATAAAGAGTGTATAGGAAAGGATGGGAGGGAAGGCAGCCTGGTATAGCCCAATCTCGGCTCTTGGAAGCTAAGCAGGGTTGGTACTTGGAAGGGAGACCACCAAGGAAGGCTCTGCAGAGGAAGGCCATGGCCAACCACCTCTGCTTCTCACTTGCTTGAGAGCCCCCTGCTGGGGCTGCCATTAAGTTGGTACTTATATTTATATTTATTTATTTATATTTGAATTTCTACCCCGCCCTACCCCGAAGGCTCAGGGCGGCTTACAGGGCACTAAGTGCCAGATTAAAACAATACAATGATTAAAACAATAAATTACAATAAAATGAACAATTTACAATACATTAGAAGCAAGTTTCAAGCAAGAGAAAAAAGATCTTATCTCAACATAGCTCCCTT
>NW_015172710.1:25291-26917 GCF_001447785.1 Gekko japonicus
CAACCACCTCTGCTTCTCACTTGCTTGAGAGCCCCCTGCTGGGGCTGACATTAAGTTGGTACTTGGAAGGGAGACCACCAAGGAAGGCTCTGCAGAGGAAGGCGATGGTCAACCACCTCTGCTTCTCACTTGCTTGAGATCCCCCTGCTGGGGCTGCCATTAAGTTGGTACTTGGAAGGGGACCACCAAGGAAGGCTCTGCAGAGGAAGCCAATGGCCAACCACCTCTGCTTCTCACTTGCCTTGAGGGCCCTTTGCTGGAGTCCCCTTAAATCAGGTGCAACTTGACAGTACTTTACACACACTCATATATATAGACATTTGGGAGGGAAGGTGGCATGGCATCGCCCAATCGCATCAGATCTTGGAAGCTAAGCAGGGTCGGTACTCGGAAGGGAGACCACCAAGGAAGGCTGTGCAGAGGAAGGCGATGGCCAACCACCTCTGCTTCTCACTTGCCTTGGGGGCCCCTTGCTGGAGTCGACATAACTTAGAAGCTAAGCAGGGTCGGTACTTGGAAGGGAGACCACCAAGGAAGGCTCTGCAGAGGCTGGCAATGGCCAACCATCTCTGCTTCTCCCTTTCCTTAGATGCCACTTGCTGGGGTGCCATGTCAGAAGCTAAGCAAAGTCGCTACTTGGAAGGGAGACTACCAAGGAAGGCTCTGCAGGGGAAGGCAACGGCCAACTACCTCTGCTTCTCAGTTGCCTTGGACGTCCCTTGCTGGGATTTCCATAAGTCAGAAGCTAAGCAAGGTCCGTATTTGGAGGGGAGACCACCAAGGTAGTCTCTACAGAGGAAGGTGATGGCCTTCTGCTTCTCATTTGCCTTGAAAGCCCCTTGCCGGGGTGGCCATAAGTCAGGTGTGGCTTGACTGATATCACTTTACACACAAACACACACACATATATATATAAAGGTTCAGGCTCTGCTCAGTCAGAAACATTCCTGACCTCTCTCTTTTGTAGCTCCTAATTCTCACTTCCCGTGCACTTTTAACACCAAGCGTCTCCTTCACAACCTCACGGTTTCACCCGCCAGTGTGGGAAGCACCCGGACTTAACACACGCACCCCTCCAGAACCACTTCCACCGCCGCATCCCAAGTACCAAAGCAGCCCCGGAGGCGTTCGGAAGACCCTCCCCGTTTGGCGGGTCCTGGGGGCCGGCGGCGTGGCCCTCCGAGGGCTATTCCGCCTCCACCCCAGCCGCCCTTTGGCCGCGGGCAGCCCGGCCTCCCCTTGGCCAAGTCAAGCTCCCCGCCTGAGTGCCTGGCGGCCGGCGACCGAGACTTCAGCACCGCGGACAGCGACCGAGCAGCGCGCACCTCCGGCGGCCCGCCAACGTGGGATGCTCAGCGGCAGCATCCCAGGAGTGTATAGGAAAGGATGGGAGGGAAGGCACCCTGGTATAGCCCGATCTCAGCTCTTGGAAGCTAAGCAGGGTCGGTACGCGCACCTCCGGCGGCCCGCCAACGTGGGATGCTCAGCGGCAGCATCCCGGGTTGCCCCGGCAACGGCTTGGGGACCGGCCGGCGCACCTGCCTCCCTTCGCTTGGGGACCCGCCGGAGGCAGAGGCGCAGAGGCGAGCTCCAGCCCTGGCGGGGCCCCGGGGCTGGCGACGGCGG
>NW_015172710.1:28762-33489 GCF_001447785.1 Gekko japonicus
CTCTCTTCCTTCCGAGCGGAATTGCGGCGGCGGCTTCCCTTTCCCCCCCTTTTTCCCCTCTCTCTCTCTCCCCCTCCCCAGCTCTCCAAACCCTTTTGTTCTTCCCGGCTTCCAACTCCGCTCCGCTGCCTCCCCCACCCGCCTCGCCTGCTCCGGCTCCAGTTCTGCGGGTCCCCCCCTCCTCCTCCTCCACCTCCCCTCCCTCCACCACCCCGTCCGAATTCCCCATAAGTCTCGGAACTCCTGGCGGCGAGGGATGCCGAGGCGACTCACATGTCAGACGCGGCCGGCTGGTACTGCTGGCTCCGGCAGAGGATGGAGTGGCCGCAGGCTTGGCCCATGTCTCCTCATCCTCTCTCGCCAGCCCTGCCAGGAAGGAGAGAGGGGCCGGCTCGGCTTCGGGAGGAGGAGGAGGAGGTTGCGGAGACGCGGTCCCAGAGCCCCAGCCGGCCCAGGCGGCCGGCTCTGTCCTCGCCTTCCCCACCAGCCCGGAAGGATAATGGAGCTGTTCGGAACTGTCTCTCTCTTTCTCTCGGCTCGGGGAGGGAGTTTGAAGACTGATGCTGTAACAGATCCTAATGCAGGTTGCTGAAGCATGCAGGAGGGGAGGGGTGAGCGAGCGCCAGAGAGAGAGAGAGAGAGAGAGAGAGAGAGAGAGCATGTGCATGAACCAGCAAGCCAGAAAGCCTCTCCGGCTAACCTGCTGATCGATGCGAGAGCTGCAGTCCGAGGGGCCGAGTGGGACTCACAGGGGGCTGCCGGCCATGCCAAAGGGAGGGGAGGTGGGAAATCCTGGCTCCTGTTCATACACATGCTCCTCCCTTTACTGAGCAAGCGTGCACAATTTCCCTCTTCTTTTAGAAGCCTAGCGATCACGGACAGGACACAAAGCCCAGGGGCTTCGACGGGAATCTAGCCAGGCGTCTGAGGAGGAGAGCTTTGGCCCTCAAAAGCTGATACCCCAAATTTCTCTTGGACTCTGAGGTGCGGCTGGACTGCATTCCAGCTGTCGTACGGCCAGCCGGCACAGTGGCCCTTTGAAAACTAGGCAGATGTTGGTTCATCTGCAGAAGCCGGCCAGTGGGGCAGAGGCCCGGAATTCCTTTGAGATCAGCCCCCTCAAAAGAACAGGCCGAGGGCTCCACCCCCATAACATATCAAGTGGTCATGCAGAGCACATACAGAATGCATCCAGGCTAAAGCTGCCATCTGCAGGGTGGGAAATACCTGGAGATTTGGGGGTGGGTCCTGAGGAGGGCGGGGTTTGGGGAGGGGAGAGACCTGCCACAGGAGATGGTGGCGGATACAAGCCTGGATGGCTTCAAGAGGGAACTGGATAAACATATGGAGCAGAGGTCCATGAGTGGCTATGAGCCACAAGGTATAGACAAGAACTCTCAGTCTGGGGCAAGTGATGCTCTCTCTTCTTGGTGCTTGGGGGTGGGGGGTCAACAGTGGGAGGGCTTCTAGTGTCCTGGCCCCACTGGTGGACCTCCTGATGGCACCTGGTATTTTTGGCCCCTGTGTGATACAGACTGTTACTGGATGGGCCTTTGGCCTGATGCAACACTGGCTTCTCTTATGTTCTTATGTGGAGCAGAGGTCCACCAGTGGCTATGAGCCACAAGGTATAGAGAGGAATTCTCAGTCTGGGGCAAGGGATGCTCTGTCTTCTTGATGCTTGGGGGGAGCAAGAGTGGGAGGGCTCCTAGTCTCCTGGCCCCACTGCTGGACCTCCTGGTGGCACCTGGTATTTTTGGCCACTGTGTGACAGAGTGTTGGACTGGATGGGCCACTGGACTGATCCAACATTGGCTTCTCTTATGTTCTTATATGGAGCAGAGGTCCATCAGTGGCCATTAGCCACAAGGTATAGATAGGAACTCTCAGTCTGGGGCAGGTGATGCTCTGTATTTCTGGTCCTTTGGGGGGGCAACAGTGGGAGGGGCTTCTAGTGTCCTGGCCCCACTGCTGGACCTCCTGATGGCACCCGGTATTTTTGGCCACTGTGTGACACAGAGTGTTGGACTGGATGGGCCATTGGCCTGATCCAACATGGGCTTCTCTTATGTTCTTATATGGAGCAAAGGTCCATCAGTGGCCATTAGCCACAAGGTATAGATAGGAACTCTCAGTCTGGGGCAGGTGATGCTCTGTATTTCTGGTCCTTTGGGGGGGGTCAACAGTGGGAGGGCTTCCAGTGTCCTGGCCCCACTGCTGGACCTCCTGATGGCACCCGGTATTTTTGGCCACTGTGTGACACAGAGTGTTGGACTGGATGGGCCATTGGCCTGATCCAACATGGGCTTCTCTTATGTTCTTATATGGAGCAGAGGTCCATCAGTGGCTATTAGCCACAAGGTATAGATAGGAACTCTCCATCTGGGGTGAGTGATGCTCTGTATTTCTGGTGGCCCAACATGGGCTTCTCTTATGTTCTCACCAGGGTGTGATGCCACAGAGGCCATTTCCCTCCAGGCAAACTGCTCTCCGCCTCCTATAGATCCGTGGTAATCCCAGAAGGTCTCCAGCCCCCACATGGAGGTTAGCAACCCTGATCCAGGCCCTCCCCTCCCCCAGTCTGGGATCTGGGGAGTTCGGGTGTCACACCCAGCTATCCGCCCTATTCACCCCCGGAGAAATTAACTCCTGGCCTGACGAGACACCCGGGCATGCCTCTGCCCGTCTGGAGCACAAAGGAACGCCGCTGTCAGTGCTTTTAGAGAAGCCCTTTGTTTAATCAGAATCATGTTCGAGCCTCTGGAAAACAGTCTCTGTGTGCCAGGGCGTGTTGACACAGACGCAAGGATGTGCGTGAAAGGGACCTTCCCCCCACACACACAATTGAGACTCTTTAGCATCTTGCTTATTTACAGCAGTGGCAGATGCGATCGGAACCAAATACATACAAACACAGGAGAGAGAGAGACACACACAGAGAGGGAGAGGGAGAAAAAGAGGGCCCATTACTAATTCCAGATTTAATCTTCCTGCCCTTTAGGTCCTGCCTCCCCGCTGTAATTTTTCTCTTGTGACACCAGATTATTATTTTTTTTAATTCAGGCCCTCTGGATCAATTTCATCACTCCAGTTCTCTTTTCCCCCACTGCTGCAGAAGCCCTGCCGGGATCCACTCCCTCCTCGCCAACTCCGGTGCATGCATGCGCACCTCCGCTCCCACGGCCAGGCCCTTTATTGCCAAAACCCCAACCTCTCGCCAAGAACGGCTAATCACCGTAATGAGGGAGTCGGGTGATCGGGGGCTGCTGTTGCACTGCTGAAATCGCTCCGGCTATTATTAGCTGGGTGCATGTTGGTAATTTAATTCGTGCGGGGTTTTTTTGTGCGTCGTTACAATGGAAGGGGGGGAAGGAGCCGCTGTATGTGTTAATCCTTTTTTTTTTGAAAGAGGGGGGAAAAACCTGGCAGGCAGTGAGGAAACCTAAAAAATCGGGTCAGAGCAATTTCTCGTGACAACAGAGATTGCAGAGGGGAGGTCTGGCTGGGGGGGGCGGTGGGAGAATGTGTGGGGAACCTTGGGGGGGGGGAGAGAAAGATCCAGGCTGCATTTGAGTAGAAAGCGCAACTTACGGCGGCGATACAAAATCGAGGCCCTTGCGTATGGCCTGGCAGGTGGGCAAGGCTTCAACAGGCTCTAGGCCTTGCTTTGCTTGGGGAAGCTGGGCCTCCTTGAAGAGCAGAGTTCCCCAACATGGTGCCCGCTGAGCTTTACAGAAAGTGGGCGGGGCCATAGGCAAGGCTCTGTTATTGGCTGCCCTCATTCAAAGGAGAGGGGTTTTCTGCTGGAGGATGAGGACCCGTGAGCAACTGGGCTTTCCTTCCTCAGTGTGTAGCCGTGTTCCCTCTAAGCTGAGTTAGTGTGAGTCAGCTCACAGTTTTTCGGCCTCCGGCTCACACATCTTTTGTCTGAGCTCAGGCAGGATGGCTCCAGAGCAAACTGACTGATGCAGCGGAGGGGGAGAGAATTACGTCAGCCGTCCTGGGACCCCATTGAGGAGAAAGGCGGGCTATCGGTGAATTGAACAAATAAAGCAAAAGACTCCTGCTGCAACCAGGCGTACAACCCAATCGAGACAACTCCCCCCCCCCAGTTTTGTTCCTGAACACATCTTCAACAGCAACGTGTGTGGGAGGGCGAGGCGTGAAGGAACGGAAAGACCTCACCATTGTGGCAAACCTCAAATGCACAGCCCGACATTCGGAAACGTTTAAAAAAACTGAACAATGGAATTGGCGAATGTGCCAGTTCTGAACAATTGCCGAATGTTCCAGTTCTGTTTTGGAAACAAGAACCAGGTAATCTCAAAGTCCGAGTGCAAGCAACAAATGTTGGTGGGAGAACCTCTTCCTGACTCGCAGTCTTCCTTCCTTTCAGGCGGTTCCATCCTGGAGAATTTCCCATTGCATTCTCCTCATTTCTGCAAGTTCATCTTTGCCGGCAAGCTTCTGCCAGGCGATATGTCCCCAGCAGTGTTCCCTCTAAGTTGAGTTAGTGTGAGCTCACCAGAGGTCATTTTGGGGGGGATCGCAGTTCCCCCCGGGTGAGGTACGGGGGGCAGGGCAGATGATGAAGCCCCGCCCCCTGCTTCCGGCCGCCCCGCTTCCGGCCCTCATTCAGCCAGGAGGAGGCAGGAGAAGAGGGAGGGTAAGTTGCTTCCTCCCTGCCTCTCCCCACCCCTGCCTGCCTGGGGCCAGGGAGGGCCTTC
>NW_015172710.1:33844-40720 GCF_001447785.1 Gekko japonicus
CGGGTACAGGAAAAGTGAGGACAACCAAAGCTGGTCTCCCAGTGCCTGAAAGGAAAAGGATGCCAGACAGGGATAGAGGATTTTTATTGGGAATGGGGGTTGGGCAGTTATAGAGTATCACCTGACCCACTTTGACCTATCAGCACAAGGATTCTTCATCTCTCTGCCACTCCCTCTTCTGGTCAGAGATGGACAAAGCAGGCCGACTCCCCATATAGAATCACAGAGTTGGAAGGAGCCATTCAGTCCCACCCCCTGCTCAAAGCAGGATCAGCCTAGAGCAGGGGTGTCGAGCTCATTTGTTATGAGGGCCGGATCTGACATAAATGAGAGACCTTGTTGGGTCAGGCCACGTGTGTCATAAAATGTAATGCCAGGTAGCGGAGATATAAACTTTATAAAGGACACAAACACAAAGGGTTTTTTTTAACTTAAAATAAAAGCATGCATAAAACATTAGCACTCTTGCAATATTTTGTTTATTTAACAGTGTCTGATAACTGACACCTCCTGCTCTGAATTATTGCATCAAAATGTCTGTGCTGTTGCAATCTTGAGCATGCTGTTCAGGTGTGTATCTGTAAGCTGCAAACCTACGATGACGCAGCAGCAGCAGAACTGGAAGACGCAGAAGAATTTCAATAGAGATAAGTGGAAAGTTCAATAGAGATAAGTGCAAACTACACTTAGGCCCCCGATCGTCCTCGTCGCTCTCCTCTGCAGCTGCACCTGATAGTCCCTCAAGATGCTCACTGAACACACAGTTCTGGCTTGAATTTGGGCATTCTCCTATCCTGCGTGCTGTTTGGGTCTTCCCAAGAAATCTGAGGGGGAAGAAGAAAAAGAAGAGATTGCATTTATTTATTTATACTTACATTTATACCCCACCCACCCTGTAAACAGGCCCTGGGCGGCTTACATAAGATGGCAAAATATGCCGATTTCATATAAAACCACAAAACATTAAAATAGCATAAAACATACTTAATATATCAACAATAAACATTAAAATGTTCGCAGTATTAAATGATATTAACGTGGATGGCGTGCATTTTCGTTCCAGTCATCTCTGCCTCCAGTAGTTCACTCAACATTGTTAGATTTACCCAAGCCATGTCTATCCGTGACCAGGAATCATGTCTGTTTGAATAAAACGTGAAATCTCTTTTATTTAAATTACGCGTTCTCCATGCGTCTAATAAATTGTATTCCTCTGCTACTTGCAAACATTTTTTAGTTAACTTCGGTCCAGATTTACCATTTTTACGGTGTTTTTTCCTATCTAGTTCAGGATCAAAAACTGCATTATAATCGCCTATTATACATATGTTTTTATAATTCTTAACCTCAAGTATTTGCCTTAAGTTTTCCAAAAAATGTTCCTGGTTTTGGTTAGGTCACAGTTTCAATCCCATTTCGTGTTATTGTAATTGCTACTATTCGTCCATCATCCGAAGACTATACTAATTCAGGGTTTAAATATTCTTTGGCATAAATCACCGTTCCGTTCTTTGTTTTTGCACTTGAAGCCGTAAAGGCAGTACCTAGTTTTTTATAACTTAAATATTTCACATCTTCTTTTTTTATATGAGTCTACTGTAGACAGACTATGTCTGCTTGTAGTTTTACAATTTGATGAAAACTTTTTCTTCTTTTCTGTGGGCTATTAAGCCCATTTACATTTATAGATAATACTTTGAATTTTTTAGTGTGATCCATTTACGTCTTTGTCCTGTTTTGTCTTACTTCTAAACTGAAATCTTGTTAACATCTGAGAAGTGGTTGCACCCTGCCTCTTTCTGTCTTTCTTGGTTTTTGCCTTTTTTTCTTTTCCTGCTTCTCATCCATTTCTATGTTCTTCTGAGTCAGATTCATTTTCTCCTTCTTCTCCCTCAGAATTTCAATAGAGATAAGTGCAAAGTTTAATAGAGATAAGTGCAAACTACACTTAGGCCCCCGATCGTCCTCGTCGCTCTCCTCTGCAGCTGCACCCAATAGTCCTTCAAGATGCTCACTGAACACACAGTTCTGGCTTGAATTTGGGCATTCTCCTATCCTGCGTGCTGTTTGGGTCTTCCCAAGAAATCTGAGGGGGAAGAAGAAAAAGAAGAGATTGCATTTATTTGTTTATACTTACATTTATACCCCACCCACCCTGTAAACAGGCCCTGGGCGGCTTACATAAGATGGCAAAATATGCCGATTTCATATAAAACAACAAAACATTAAAATAGCATAAAACATACTTAATATATCAACAATAAACATTAAAATGCTCGCAGTATTAAATGATATTAACGTGGATGGCGTGCATTTTCGTTCCAGTCATCTCTGCCTCCAGTAGTTCACTCAACATTGTTAGATTTACCCAAGCCATGTCTATCCGTGACCAGGAATCATGTCTGTTTGAATAAAACGTGAAATCTCTTTTATTTAAATTACGCGTTCTCCATGCGTCTAATAAATTGTATTCCTCTGCTACTTGCAAACATTTTTTAGTTAACTTCGGTCCAGATTTACCATTTTTACGGTGTTTTTTCCTATCTAGTTCAGGATCAAAAACTCCATTATAATCGCCTATTATACATATGTTTTTATAATTCTTAACCTCAAGTATTTGCCTTAAGTTTTCAAAAAAGTGTTCCTGGTTTTGGTTAGGTGCATATATATTAATAATCACAGTTTCAATCCCATTTTCTGTTATTGTAATTGCTACTATTTGTCCATCATCCGAAGAATATACTAATTCTGGGTTTAAATATTCTTTGGCATAAATCACCGTTCCGTTCTTTTTTTTTGCACTTGAAGCCGTAAAGGCAGTACCTAGTTTTTTATAACTTAAATATTTCACATCTTCTTTTTTTATATGAGTCTACTGTAGACAGACTATGTCTGCTTGTAGTTTTACAATTTGATGAAAACTTTTTCTTCTTTTCTGTGGGCTATTAAGCCCATTTACATTTATAGATAATACTTTGAATTTTTTAGTGTGATCCATTTACGTCTTTGTCCTGTTCACTTCTAAACTGAAATCTTGTTAACATCTGAGAAGTGGTTGCACCCTGCCTCTTTCTGTCTTTCTTGGTTTTTGCCTTTTTTTCTTTTCCTGCTTCTCATCCATTTCTATGATTTTCTGAGTCAGATTCATTTTCTCCTTCTTCTCCCTCCTCATCCTTCTGCCATCCCAGATCTTCGCCATTCCTTTCTTCAAAAAATTCTATTTTAAAGATGGAATCTATTTTTTGTCTTCTTCCTTTTTTGTAATATGTTTCTTGGGAGATTTATTTACAGCGCTCAGTATCAACGCTTCTATGACTGGGCAAAACCTGCAAGGTCCCTTCCAACTCTAACATTCTATGGTTCTAAGACAGCCAGTTCCACTGCAGGCCTGATAGAAGCCCTCCGGGGGTCTGATCCAGCCCCTGGCCCCTGTGCTTGACACTCCTGGCCTAGAGCATCCCTGACCAGTGTTGGTCCAGACGCTGCTTGGAGACTGCCAGGGAGGGGGAGCTCACCACCTTCCCAGGCAGCCCATTCCCCTGTGGCACAACTCTGACTGTCAAAACGTTTTTCCTAATCTCCATCCGGTACCTTCCCACCCTTGATTGAAACCCATTCCGAGTCCTCTTCTCTGCTGCCGACAGGAACAGCTCCCTGCCCTCCTCTAAGTGACAGCCCTTCAAATCCTTCAAGAGAGCCATCCTGTCCCCCCCCCGCCTCCTCATCTCCGGACTGAACCTTCCCAAGCCCCTCGGCCTTTCCTCGCAGGGCTTCTGGGTCTCCAAGGCCCCTGATCGTCCTCGTCGCTCTCCTCTGCAGCTGCACCTGATAGTCCCTCAAGATGCTCACTGAACACACAGTTCTGGCTTGAATTTGGACATTCTCTTATCCTATCTGTGCTGTTTGGGTCTTCCCAAGAAATCTGAGGGGGAAGAAGAAGAAGAAGAGATTGCATTTATTTATTTATACTTACATTTATACCCCACCCACCCTGTAAACAGGCTCTGGGCGGCTTACATAAGACAGCAAAATATGCCGATTTCATATAAAACCACAAAACATTAAAATAGCATAAAACATACTTAATATATCAACAATAAACATTAAAATGCTCACAGTATTAAATGATATTAATGTGGATGGCGTGCGTTTTCGTTCCGGTCATCTTTCATCTTCAGGCCAGTCCTATGGGCCAGATGTTGAAAGGCGCGGTTGGTAGTGGGCTCGTTGGTGGTAACAGTGGCGGGGGCTCCTATTTGAAAGCCTGGCGGAAGAGCTCCATCTCGCAGGCCCTGCGGAACTGTGAAAGGTCCCGTAGGGCCCTGATCTCCTCCGGGAGCTCGTTCCACCAGTAAGGAGCCGCCACTGAAAAAGCCCTGGCCCTGGTAACGGCGAGCCTCGCATCCTCGGAGTCTCAGAGCGGCTTAGAAACTCCTTTTCCCTCCCCCTCCCCACAACGGACACCCTGTGAGGTAGGTGTGGCTGAGAGAGCTCTGAGAGAACTGCTCGTTAGAGAACAGTTCTGACAGAACCATGGCTTACCCAAGGTCATCCAGCAGCTGCAAGTGGAGGAGTGGGGAATCAAACCTAGTTCTCCCAGATTAGAGTCCGCGCACTTAACCACGACACCAAACTGGCTCTCAATGACAGGATGAAGGACAGGATCAGCTATGCCCCTACCCATTAAGTATCCATCTTTCTGCTCTGGGCTTCAGCGGATACGTTTGTCGTTTCTAAATAAGCCTTCCCAGTGTGTGAGTCCCCTCTCCTTTTGAACTCCACTGGAGGGTCCGGCCTGCAGGGACGGTGACGCATTTCCCCTTCTTTCCCTTTCTATGTTGACAAGAAAAAGTAGACGTTCTATTTCTGCCTACAAGGTTTGGATAGGCCAGAGGGTCCAATTTCTCTGCCAAGCAGAGGGAAAACGAGGACTCGGGCTTGGCATCCAACCCAGATGTTGCCTTGCTCTCAGCAGCAGTGGGAAATCTGGATGTGAGATTTATTCAAGTTTGGCTTTCGAATCTAGCATGAGTGCATATCCTGCACAGAGTGGAGAACCGGCGCTGGGAGAGAAAGCATGAACTATACGGCGTCACTCTCACTTATGGAATAAGAACAGTAACTCTCATTCAATCGGCCTCAAACAAACTGGGGATTAGACAGGTCTATGGAGGAGGGGTCTATCAGTGGCTACCAGCCATGATGACTGAAGGAAACCACCACGTTCAGAGGCGGTCAACCTCTGAATCCCAATGCCCGGAGGCAACCTCACGGGAAGGCCTCAGCCTCTGTGCCCTGTTGCTGAACTTTCACAGTAACTGCTTGGCACTGTACGAGATGGGATGCTGGACTAGATGGACCACTGCTCTGGTCCAGCAGGGTTCTTCTGAGGTCCTTATGAAGGCCTCGGCCTCTCGGCCCTGTTGCTGGCCCTCCAGAGGGACTGGCTGGGACAGGAGGCTGGACTGGAGGGACCCTCACTGGTCTGACCCAGCAGGGCTCTTCTGAGGTTCTTCTCAGGGGAAGGCCTCGGCCTCTCTGCCCTGTTGTTGACCCTCCAGAGGAACTGGTTGGCCACTGTGTGAGACAGGATGCCGGACTAGATGGACCCTCACTGGTCAGATCCAGCAGGGCTCTTCTGAGGTTCTTCTCAGGGGAAGGCCTCGGCCTCTCTGCCCTGTTGTTGACCCTCCAGAGGAACTGGTTGGCCACTGTGTGAGACAGGATGCCGGACTAGATGGACCCTCACTGGTCAGATCCAGCAGGGCTCTTCTGAGGTTCTTCTCAGGGGAAGGCCTCGGCCTCCCTGCCCTATTGTTGGCCTTCCGGAGGAGGAACTGGTTGGCCACTCTGTGAGACAGGATGCTGGATTAGAGGGACCATTGGTCTGATCCATCAGGGCTCTTCTGAGGTTCTTCTCAGGGGAAGGCCTCGGCCTCTCTGCCCTGTTGTTGACCCTCCAGAGGAACTGGTTGGCCACTGTGTGAGACAGGATGCCGGACTAGATGGACCCTCACTGGTCAGATCCAGCAGGGCTCTTCTGATATTCTTATGTTTCACCTTTGGACCACCTGCTTAATCACTGCATTTCATTTTCCCAAACCAGCCATTTCTAGTGCCGTTGATTTCCTAGGGCGAGTTCCCACCTCTAACGCACCTCCCTTGAGTTATCCTGGACTGAATTCTTTGGGGAGACTCATGTCTCTTCTCCAAACTACACAGTCCCAACCAGGATGGTGAGCCTTTCCTCATAGGGCTCAGTCTCCGGACCCCTGATCATCCTCGTCACTCTCTTCTGCACCCTCTTCTGATGTAACATAACACCATCCGAGCACTGTAGTCCACCACCCTCCTTGGGATTTGGGGCAGTTCTATAGCTATGCGGGTGTGAGGGGGCTACGCCCCCCATGGATGTGCCCAGCCCCCCCGGTGTGGTGTAAGAGCTTCCCCTCACGGTTTCCACCTCAGCATCATAGTCAGTGAAAAATCACAAACAGGCCCCCTCCTGAACGTGCCCCGAATAGGCCCTCCCCGGTGGTTCTTCCAGCATGTTGCACAAAGGTGTGGCTATGACACCCTTCCCACCAGTGGGTGAATGAAACAGAGGGTCTGCCCCTGAGCCACAGCCCCTCCCCAAGATGAACAGGTATGGTGAGGCTGAGCAGCAAAAGTGAGCTTAGTAACATAGCAACGAAGCTAGGTGGGACTGCTAATCCTGAAGAAGGCAGAGTCAGGATTCAAAATGGATCTAGATAGGCTGGAACAGTGGGCTGAGACAAATCAATACAGAGAAGTGCAAAGTCCTACACTTGGGTACAAAGAATCAAAGGCACAGATATAGAATGGGAGGGACTTGGCTTGACAGCAGCACCTGTG
>NW_015172710.1:40753-51245 GCF_001447785.1 Gekko japonicus
TGGCCACTGTGTGAGACGGGATGCTGGACTAGAGGGACCCTCCCTGGTCTGATCCATCAGGGCTCTTCTGAGGTTCTTATGTTTCACCTTTGGCCCACCTGCTTAATCACTGCATTTAATTTTCCCAAACCAGCCATTTCTAGTGCAGTTGATTTCCTAGAGCGAGTTCCCACCTCTAACGCACCTCCCCTGAGTTATCCTGGACTGACCTCTTTGGGGAGAGTCATGTCTCTTCTCCAAACTACACAGTCCCAACCAGGATGGTGAGCCTTTCCTCGTAGGGCTCAGTCTCCGGACCCCTGATCATCCTCGTCGCTCTCTTCTGCACCCTCTTCTGATGCAACATAACACCATCCGAGCACTGTAGTCCAGCACCCTCCTTGGGATTTGGGGCAGGTCTATAGCTATGCAAGTGTGAGGGGGCTACGCCCCCCGTGGATGTGCCCAGCCCCCCCTCCGGTGTGGTGTAAGAGCTTCCCCTCACAGTTTCCACCTCAGCATCATAGTCAGTGAAGAATCACAAGCAGGCCCCCTCCTGAACGTGCCCCGAATAGGCCCTCCCCGGTGGTTCTTCCAGCATGTTGCACAAAGGTGTGGCTATGACACCCTTCCCACCAGTGGGTGAATGAAACAGAGGGTCTGCCCCTGAGCCACAGCCCCTCCCCAAGATGAACAGGTATGGTGAGGCTGAGCAGCAAAAGTGAGCTTAGTAACATAGCAACGAAGCTAGGTGGGACTGCTAATCCTGAAGAAGGCAGAGTCAGGATTCAAAATGGATCTAGATAGGCTGGAACAGTGGGCTGAGACAAATCAATACAGAGAAGTGCAAAGTCCTACACTTGGGTACAAAGAATCAAAGGCACAGATATAGAATGGGAGGGACTTGGCTTGACAGCAGCACCTGTGGAAGGGATCTGGGTGTTCTGGTTGATCACAAGCTAAACATGAGCCTGCAGTGCGATGTGGCTGCGAAGAAAGCTAATGCAATCTTACGATGCATGAACAGAAGCCTTGTGTCCAGGTCATGGGAGGTGGTCGTTCCGCTCTATTCTGCTATGGTCAGGCCTCACCTGGAGTCCTGTGTCCAGTTTTGGGCACCGCATTTGAGGAAGGATGTTGACAAGCTCGAGCGTGTCCAGAAGAGGGCAACCAGGATAGTGAGAGGGTCGGAGTCCAGGTCTTATGAGGAAAGGCTGAAAGAGTTGGGTCTGTTTAGCCTGGGAAAGAGAAGGCTGAGAGGGGACATGATTGCAGTCTTCAAGTATCTGAAGGGCTGTCACGTAGAAGATGGAGCAGAACTGTTTTCTCTTGCTCCGGATTGCAAGACTAGATCTAATGGGTGGAAATTACAAGGGAGTTGTTACCGGCTAAATATCAGGAGAAACTTCCTAACTGTCAGAGTGGTTGAGCAGTGGAACAGACTGCCTCGGTTGATGCTCCTTCAGTGGATGTTTTCAAGCGGAGGCTGGACGACCATCTTTTGGGTATGTTGTAGAAGAGAAGAAGAAGAAGAAGAAGAAGAAGAAGAAGAAGAAGAAGAAGAAGAAGAAGAAGAAGAAGAAGAAGAAGAAGAAGAAGAAGAAGAAGAAGAAGAAGAAGAAGAGATTGGATTTATACCCCGCCCTTCACTTGGAGTCTCAGAGCGGCTTACAAACTCCTTTCCCTTCCCCTCCCCACAACAGACACCCTGTGAGGTGTGTGGGGCTGAGAGAACTCTGACACAAACTGCTCTTTTTCAAGGACAGCTGTGCCAGAGCTTATGACGGACCCAAGGTCACATCAGCAGGTGCAAGCGGAGGAGTGGGGAATCAAACCCGGTTCTCCCGGATTAGAGTCCGCACACTTAACCACTACACCAAACTGGCCCTATGTAGGGCTCTCTTTCGGCTGTGCTCCTGCAGAGTGCAGGGGGTTGGACTCGATGACCTGCAAGGTCCCTTCCAACTCAAACGTTCTATGATTCTATGATAACGTGCACCGATATCCACTCACATGCACGCGCCCCAATCCCAGCCTTCTCTATGCTCAGCATATTCTGAGCTGCTCGGGACAAAAGTGAACTTCCTAGGCCTGGACCGCCCCACTGATCCGATTCTGCAGTTCCCGGCCCGCTATCTGGTTCTCCCTCTCTGGAGGGAAGCAAAGGACATCCCTTCCCTCCGCCTAAGAGAGCCATTGTCACGCGGCCATTCAAATCCGTCGCTGTTCATTTCCCCACGACTGAGCAATGTTGATTCCTGCGGTAAATGGCCACTAGTAGATGTATTTCCCATCTTGCGTCTTGACGGCTCCGCTTTGGGCCGAAGGCAAATCATTTGCAGCAATTCTTTTCATTCCCTTTCGGGCTTTCAGCGCGTCCAGTTCACACCCAGCGGAAGAAGCGTCCATTTAAGCAAAAGTGCAGCTATTATATCAGAAACTCGGCCATGCGAAGGCGGGACTGAATAGAAGCCAATTTGGGACCTCTCTCCCCTTCCCTCTTTCTCCTCCGACTTCTGTCGTGGTCGGTCCTCCTCACTCAAAATTAAACCCGGTGGATTATCAGTTCAGCACCTTGTAATGCCACAAAACTGAGCGCAATTATCCTTTGAAATGCCTCGGGGAGCTGAGCTGATATCAAAGTGCTTACGTTCAAATGTACGGCAACCCCCCCCCCAAAAAAGGGATGCATTTCACTGATGCTTTCACTCATCAAAATGTGATTGACTCTGCGTCCTGAATTGCTCAGAATGAGGAGTCTGTGGTCTGAGCTTAGGTTTCTGCCAGTCTTCCAGTATTTTGCAGCATTTGGCTTAAATTGGCTCTATTTAAATTACCTGCATCGATTTATCTCGGGGCCGTTATCAGGCCTTCCAGTTACAAATCCCAGAGATAAAGACGGTGCGCTCTCATAGAGTATCTGCCCTGGCAAACTCCCAGATCAGCTTTGCACCCCGGGAGCATTTTTGAACTGCACAGGAAAGTAAGGATGTCATCCAGGGAACAGAAGAAGAAGAAGAAGAAGAAGAAGAAGAAGAAGAAGAAGAAGAAGAAGAAGAAGAAGAAGAAGAAGAAGAAGAAGAAGAAGAAGAAGAGGAGGAGGAGGAGGAGGAGACTGCTCAACCACTCTTACAGTTAGGAGGATTCTCCTGATATTTATCCAGTAACAACTCCCTTGTCATTTCCACCCATTAGATCTAGCCTTGCAATCCAGAGTGAGAGAGAATAGATCTGCTCCATCTTCTACATGACGGCCCTTCAGATACTTGAAGACTGCAATCATGTCCCCTCTAAGCCTTCTCTTTCCCAGGCTGAACAGACCTGACTCTTTCAGCCTTTCCTCCTAAGACTTGGATTCTAACCCTCTCACCATCCCGGTTGCCCTCTTCTGGACACACTCATAGAATTATAGAATCATAGAGTTGGAAGGTACCTCGCAGGTCATCTAGTCCAACCCCCTGCACTCTGCAGGAGCACAGCCGAAAGAGAGCCCTACAACATACCCGAAAGATGGTCTTCCAGCCTAAGCTTGAAAACATCCAGCGAAGGAGCCTCCACCACCTCCCGAGGCAGACTGTTCCACTGCTCAACCACTCTTACACAGTTAGGAAGTTTCTCCTGATATTTAGCCGGTATCGACTCCCTTGTAATTCCCACCCATTAGTTCTAGTCTTGCAATCCGGAGCAAGAGAGAATAGATCTGCTCCATCTTCTACACGACAGCCCTTCAGATACTTGGAAGACTGCAGTCATGTCCCCTCTGAGCCTTCTCTTTCCCAGGCTAAAGAGACCCAACTCTTTCAGCTTTTCATATAACACTTGTACTCCAACCCTCTCACATGTTTCTCTTTAGTGACCTGAATAGGGGTGGGTGGGGTCAGGACAGGATCCATTTTTCTCCAGGCCAGTTTGACTGGAGATCCTGGAGGTTTTTTTGCCATCTTCTGGGCATGGAACAGAGGTCACTGGGGGTGTGGAGGGGGGGAGGTATTTGTGAATTTCCTGCATCGTGCAGAGGGTTGGACTAGATGACCCCGGAGGTCCCCCTTCCAACTCTATGATTCTATGAGTCTGAGCTTGTCGATCTTTTCAGCTTCACCCAGTCCAGACTGCTCGCCCGCCCCCGCCCCCCACTTTGGCATCCAAACCCCCCCCCAACACAGAATCATCTTTGTTCTTTCAAATCCTTGTCATGTCGCTGTGCTTGGATTGTGTGACAAACGGGGCGTGCTGTTAATCAGATCAAAGCCGGCGTGGATGTTCCTAATCCGAGAAGCAAAACAACTCTCTACTACATAAATGCCCTCTTCCCTCCCACAATGCAATTGTTTTGTATCCGCCAGAGTCAGAGGAGGAGGGGATGTGCTGTTGTGGTGCCAGAGAGTCACAAGTGAAGGCTCTTCACATCGCCTGCTAAATGCCTCGTTGTCTCTCTAATGGTGTGGTGGAATGGGCCCACTCCGGCCCGACAGGCCCGGTTCCACCCTGCCCTCCAAGGTTTCCCCAACATCTGGGGGGGGCTTTCCTTTCTCTCTTGGGTAACCACTGCCACCAGCTGACCGACGTAAGGAATTGCCCACCGGGAGGGTCAGCATTTCCAGCTTCCCTAGCAAGTTCTGAGGCCTGGCCTCTGTGTCTCCTGCGGCCCAGTGCCTGGTCACCACGGGGACAGTTTCCTGCTTTGGGTGCCCCTGGAGGAATTGCTGCTTGCCAACTTCCAGCTCCACCACCACCACCCCCGCGCTCCTTTTAAAATAGTGTGTCCAAGACAGTGGAGGTCCATGTGGTACAGAAAAGCCCTCCCAGCATCTAAAGTTAAAGAAGAAGAAGAAGAAGAAGAAGAGGAAGAGGAGGAGGAGGAGACTGGATTTATACACCACCCTTCACTCGGAGTCTCAGAGCGGCTTCCAATCTCCTTTCCCTTCCCCTCCCCACAACAGACAGCCTGTGAGGCAGGTGGGGCTGAGAGAGCTCTTTCCAGAACTGCTCTTTCAAGGGCAGATCTTGTCGGAACTATGACTTGACCAAGGTCATCCAGCAGGTTCAAGTGGAGGAGTGGGGAATTCAACCCAGTTCTCCCAGATTAGAGTCCATGCACTTAACCACAACACCAAACTGGCTCTCATTTTATTAGAAATAAAATGTTTACAAGCATACTGTTAGCACAGCACCAGACTGAGCAAGGGATCCAAAAGAAGTGGGTAAGATGCAATTCCTCTGTCTCTCTCTCTCCCCTTAGAGGCCCTATCAGATGTTCAAATATAGGACAGGCTCCTTAGTTTAGGATGTTATAGATCTCTATATTTGGACTTCCTATGTTTGCAGTTTCCTCGGCTAGCCAGCAGCCCCGGGGGCACTGCAGAGAGGTGGACTTGAAGCCGGGCTTGACTCTTCCCATTGGCACAGGGGGACCTTTGGCCAAAGCGAACAATTTGGTAGCCGTCTTTGCCAGTGCCCGAGAAGTTTGACGACGTTTGAAGTTTCCTTCCTCTCTGCAGCTAATTAGCACTTCTGGGACTCTCCCAGGCGAGAGGGGGCTCGGTATCACAGCCCGCTGGGGGAAGCTGCTAATGAAAAGATCCCTTCAGCACTCAGTGAGGAAATGAGAGCAACGGTTCAGGCTGGGACGAGGCACCAGCAGAGAACAGTGCGAAGCTGATGAGTGATCTAAGCGCAAGAACTCCGCGGGGAACCGCGAGGCCCTGCATGTTTTCTCTCTCCCCGCGGGTATACCACCTCCAGGTTTGGTGTTGGCGTGACCCACTTTGAGCCCTGGGAGCAGCTGGACCCAGAGAGAGCTGATGAGATAATACAGTGGCAGACTCTTGGGGTTGCCAGCCTCCAGGTGGGGCCTGGAGAGCTCCCAGATTTGCAATTGACCTCCAGATCACGGCCATCAGCTCCCCTGGAGAAAATGGATGCTTGGGAGGGTGGACTCTATGGCCCAGCTGAGGACCCTCCCTTACCCAAACCCCGCCCTCCCCAGGCTCCATCCCCAAATCTCCAGGAATGTCCCAGCACAGAGCTGGCAACCCTTCACCCCCTCCAGTTTTTGAAAGAGATTGATAACTAGCTTCCAAGTAACATCTGGGGTCTTAGCTAGCTCCTCGGGAGAGAAGCCGTGCCAGCTCCATCTCATTGTTCCAGTTCTCAGCTCCTCCCTCTCCAACCAACCATCCTGCAGGGCTCCCCAACCTTGTTCAGCCTGAAAGGGACCCATGCCTATGTGAAGTGGCCTTACGCTAATTCAGGCCCTTGGTCCACCAAGGTGAGTATTGTCTACTCCGGCTGGCCACTCCTTTCCAGGGTCTCAGGCAGAGGTCTTTCCCATCACCTGCTGCCTGGTCCTTTTAACTGGAGATGCCGGGGGTTGAACCAAGGGACCTTCTGCATCATGCCAATTGGAGACTCTACCACTGAGCCATGGCCCCTTACAGCTCTCCAGGGTCTCAGGCAGAGGTCTTTCCCATCACCTCCTGCCTGGTCCTTTTAACTGGAGATGCTGGGGACTGAACCTGGGACCTCCTGCATGCCAAGCAGAGGCTCTTCCACTGAGCCATGGCCCTTCTTTACAGCTCTCCAGGGTCTCAGGTGGAGGTCTTTCACATCACCTCCTGACTGGTCCTTGCAACTGGAGATGCCGAGGATTGAACCAGGGACCTCCTGCATGCCAAGCAGAGGCTCTACCACTGAGCCACAGCCCCTGTCTATGTCTCTCCAGAGTCTCAGGTGGAGGGGTTTCACATCACCTCCTGCCTGGTCCTTTCAACTGGCGATGCTGGGGATCGAACCGGGACCTTCCGCATGCCAAATGGATGCCCGCAGCCCCTCCCCGATGCCTTTGTCTTTTATCTGTGTGATGAGGAGAGAAGAGAGAAAGATGACAGGGCAGGCATGATAAATTATTCTGACAAACCGGCAGGAGGGGAAAGGGCGATGACCTTGCCCTGCAGGAATGCTGGAGGCAGAATTCCCTTTGTAAATGAAAAGTATGCAGAGGGAGAGTGATTTCAGCAAAGCGTACTTTATTCGAACAGGAACAAGACGACTTTGGCCGGCTTGCAGGCCGGCTTATATCCCCCGAGAAACCGCCACCCAAAACACACCCCCTACTTCCCTATAGGTTATTTACAGTGGCCGAGAGTCCCATCGGCTCTCAGCCGGGAACCTAGCCCCCTGATTGGAGCGGGCTAGGATCCGCATAGTCCATTGTCTCTTGGAGCGAAGCTCTGCGTTTGTCTCTGGACTTCTCTGGACTGGATACATTACAGTAAAAAAGGGGGGAAAGATGGCCAACATCTCCAGAGTCGTCAAATGTTCTGACAAGTATTGCCCGGGAGTTCATAGACTCCTCTCCCCCGCCCCAAGTCTCAAGATCCGGGGGGTGAACATTATGCGGGAGATCCATGACTAGATCTCCGGAGAGTCTTTTTTTGTTTTGACGTGAAAGCCGGCTCCAGATCTGCTAAGCAGCAGCAGCACGGAGGCAGGGGGCGGGGGGGGAGAGTTGAGTCCTCCCCTTTTTCCTGATGAACCCTATCCCTGACCTCGCTCATCCGCCAAAACTGCTGCATGCCTTATAGCAGGGATACCCTTTCCTGGTGCCCAAGTGGTTTTATAAAGTGGGTGGGGCCCGTTGGGGCTTTTGCCCAGCAAGGCTTCGGATTGATTTGATTGGCTGTGCGGATTAAAAGGCGTCCAGTTAAACGGGTTTCCGTTCCAGTTTAGTTTATTGTCATTAGCCATTGGCCGTTGCAAAATTACAGAACACAAACTGTGAACCAGCTATAGGTTAAAGAGTCAGAATGTACAAAAATACCAGAGATCAGTAACAAAATATGACTAATTTAATTTGTTGTTGTTTAGTCGCACAGTCGAGTCCGATCACGCCTAATTTAATACCGAAGACTAAATAATGCCCCTTCCCGGTGCCACCTTGGAACGTGTATTCTTTGCAGCAAGGGCAAATAACAAAACTTTACAATAGACACAGGGGTCATTTCCTGCAGGAGCGCACAGGAGCGGAGCTCCAGCAGTAAAGAGCCCAGGGGGCGGGCACATGCAACAAGCCCCACCCCCTGCTCCCAGCAGCCCTCAGTCAGAGCAAGAAGCAGCCAGGTAAGCTGCAGACCCCACCCCGGGCCCCAGTCCAAAACAGTCCAGTGGCACCTTTAAGACCAAGTTTTATTCAGGTCCCAGTTCTCCCTCCTCTGTGAGGACAGATCTGCATGTCCCCCCCCCCCAATAGCTGGCAATCCAAAACAGTCCAGTGGAGTCTGAGCGGTGGGTGTTGCCTTCTGACACACTTCTGGTGAGGTCAAGGGGTGTGGCATATGCAAATGAGTTATGCTAATGAGTTTTGCTAATGAGCTCCTGCACTTCTTTTCTACCAAATGACCCCTGAAGAGACATATGCGTCAGTGTCAGATAACAAGAATGAATTTCTCCCCCCCCCCTCAACTGGGTAAGCACTAAGACCATCAAACAGAGTTGATGCCTTAAGTCAAGAGTGTTGAATTCATTTGTTATGAGGGCTGGATCTGACATAAAGGAGACCTTGTTGGGCCGGGCCGTGTGCATCACAAAAAAGAATTCTTGCTCACAAGACTCCACAGCTTAGAGGGAACATTGGCAGGGCGGGTGCGGCGACAGCACTACAAAGCCGCAATTGTCACCCCTCCCTCCCTGGCTCCGACCCACGCTGGAAGCATCTCTGTAGGATTGATGGAGATTTGCAGATGTTTCCCTGCGTGGCTTTGCTGCCATGTTTGGACTGGGTGACTCAGCTGCAGCTGGTCAAATTGGCATCATGGCGATCAGCGGCGCTCAAGGCGACTGGTTATGCCACACAAAGGACATGGCAGCTTTGGAGGGGAGGGGGGAAGTGGGTCACGCTCGACTGAGCAACGGGAGGAAGGGAGATAAAGCGGAATGACGTCGAAGGGGAAATAAGGGGGCAATTTGCAATGAAGGCACATGCATGCCCCCCCGGGGGGGGGGGCGCACGCGTGTGCCTCATTCTACGTGACGCAAGCACCGTGCCACATGCGCCATACGTCGGAAGGGAAATGTGCAGCTGGAACGGCAGCCGGGAGGTTCCTTGGAATCAGACCCTTTCTTTTCTTGAATCTGGAATAGGGGAAGGAGGAAGAGGAGGAAGAAGAAGATATTGGATTTACACCCCGCCCTTCACTACCCAAAGGAGTCTCAGAGCAGTGTACAATCTTCTTTTCCTTCCCTGCTCCACAACAGGCACCCGGTGAGGTAGGTGGGGCTCAGAAAGCTCTGAGAGAACTGCTCTTGAGAGAACAGCTCTGAGAGAACTTGTGACTGACCCAAGGTCACCCAGCTGGCAGCATGTGGAGGAGTGGGGAATCGAACCGGGTTCTCCCAGATTAGAGTCCATGATCCTAACCAGGGGTCATTTCCTGCAGGAGCACACAGGAGCGGAGCTCCGGCAGTAAAGAGCCCAGGGGACAAGCCCCACCCCCTGCTCCCAGCAACCCTCAGTCACAGCAAGAAGCAGCCAGGTAAGTTGAAGAACCCCCCCTGGACCCCCGGACCAAAACAGTCCAGTGGCACCTTTAAGACCAAGTTTTATTCAGGTACAAGCTCTCCCTCCTCTTCGAGGACAGATCTGCATGTTCCCCTCCCCACCCCCCAATAGCTAGCAATCCAAAACAGTCCAGTGGAGCCTGAGCGGTGGGTGTTGCCTTCTGACACACTTCTGGTGATGTCAGGGGGCGTGGCATATGCAAATAAGTCATGCTAATAACTTATGCTAATGAGCTCCTGCACCTCTTTTTCTACTAAATGACCCCTGATCCTAACCCCTACACCAAACTGGCTCTCGGAGAGTACTGGGGATTTTCCATACGCTCAACTTACTCCTGATTTCCTTGGCAGTCGATCCTCAAGCATTGGAATCGGCTTGGTCGCAGTCCCGTCACATGTCTGCCCTCCCTCTGCATTTTCACAGAAGTAGAGTCAGCTTATTTCCTTCTGCACATGCCTTAAATAATCAGGCTTTTAAAGGGAGGGCACTGCCGTCATTGGGGGCGTCACAGCATGCCCCCATTTTATTGTTGGCACACATACTTATATCAATATACCATTGTGACGATAGCTTTGGCCGGTTCTCCAAATCCCCAGCTTTTGTTTTTTTTTAAAAAAAGTAAGTCTCTAGTCCCCTCCCTCGCAGAGATCTAAGGGGAAAAGACATCTGTCAGGATTCAAATTGGAAAAACATGAAGAAAACCCTGTGAGGTAGGCTGGGCTGAGACTAGGTGACTGGCATGAGGACACCCAGCATGTTTCCGTGGAAAGAACATAAGAGAAGCCAGTATTGGATAAGGACAATGGCCCATACAGTCCAACACTCTGTGTCACACAGTGGCCAGAAATACCAGGTGCCATCAGGAGGTCCAGCAGTGTGGCCAGGACACTAGAAGACCTTCCACTGTTGCCCCGCCCCCCAAGCACCAAGAAGACAGAACATCCCTTGCCCCAGACC
>NW_015172710.1:51841-54160 GCF_001447785.1 Gekko japonicus
GACTCTAATCTGGGAGAACCAGGTTTGATTCCCCACTCCTCCACTTGCAGCTGCTGAATGAACTTGGGCAAGCCGTAGTTCTGATAAGAGCTGTTCTTGAAAAAAGAGCAGTTTCCGTCTGAGCTCTCTCAGCCCCACCTACCTCAAAGGCTGTCTGTTGTGGGGAGGGGAAGGGAAAGGAGTTTGTAAGCCACTCTGAGACACCTTTGGGTAGTGAAGGGCGGGGTAGAAATCCGATCTCTTGGTGTGGTGGTTAAGTGCGGGGACTCTAATCTGGGAGAACCGGGTTTGATTCCCCACTCCTCCACTTGCAGCTGCTGGATGACCTTGGGCAAGCTGTAGTTCTGATAAGAGCTGTTCTTGAAAAAGAGCCATTTCTGTCTGAGCTCTCTCAGCCCCGCCTACCTCACAGGGTGTCTGTTGTGGGGAGGGGAAGGGAGAGGAGATTATAAACTGCTCTGAGACTCCTTTGGGTAGTGAAGGGCAGGGTATAAATCCAATTTCTTGGTGTGGTGGTTAAGTGTGCGGACTCTAATCTGGGGGAACCAGGTTTGATTCCCCACTCTTCCACTTGCAGCTGCTGGATGACCTTGGGCAATAAGAGCTGTCCTTGAACTTGGGCAAGCCGTAGTTCTGATAAGAGCTGTTCTTGAAAAAGAGCAGTTTCTGTCAGAGTTCTCTCAGCCTCAGGAGAAGGGAAAGGAGTTTGTAAGCTGCTGTGAGACTCTGAGTGAAGGGCAGGGTATAGATCCAATCTCCTCCTCCGCCTCCTCCTCTGTGTAACAGACCAGAGAGTCTGAAGCTGAGGGGATGCCAGAGGGGAGTGGGTGGGAGAAACTCCACACTGTCCCCTTCTTCCTTCTCCTCCTCTTGGCAATCTCCGAGGTTGGAGCCGTCCGCGCTTGGAAGTGGCACTGCTGCAAATTGATTTGTCCGTGGATCAATGATGGAGACATATATTCTCGCCGGGACAGGCGGCTGATTTAATTTTACACTCCGAGGCGAAAGAAGATTACAGGCCAGAGGGGGCAGGACGAACAGCTGTGGCCCCCCAGGAGAAACCGATCCGTGTGTCACCAGCGACTCCTCCGGAAATCCTCTGGCACACTTCAGCTCCACAGCTCGGAAACGGAGCTGTCTTGGGAGAAGGGGTGCAGCCGAGGTCATTGCGTAGAAAAAGAGGTGCAGGAGCTCATTAGCATAACTCATTAGCATAACTCATTTGCATATGCCACACCCCCTGACATCATTGGAAGCGTGTCAGAAGGCAACACCCAGCGCTCAGACTCCACTGGACTGTTTTGGATTGCTAGCTATTGGGGGGGGGGACGTGCAGATCTGTCCTCGCAGAGGAAGGAGAGCTTGTACCTGAATAAAACCTGGCCTTAAAGGTGCCACTGGACTGTTTTGGGCCAGGGGGCCGGGGGGGGCTCTGCAACTTACCTGGCCGCTTCTTGCTCTGACTGAGGGCTGCTGGGAGCAGGGGGTGGGGCTTGTTGCATGTGCCCGCCCCCTGGGCTCTTTACTGCCGGAGCTCTGCTCCTGTGCGCTCCCACAGGAAACGACCCCTGCCCCCGCCCCCACCTTCACCACCATCTCGACTGCAGCCAGTCAAAGGTATTTCAGTGACAGCCGCTATGATGTAAAATAGGGACTGCAAAATAGTAAAAAGCCCAGCAGCACCTTTAAGACGAGCAAACTTCGTTGTAGCATAAGCTTTCGAGAAACACAGCTCTCTGAAGGCTTGTGCTACAATAAAATTTGCTCGTGTTAAAGGTGCTGCTGGGCTTTTTACTGTTTTGGAGCAACAGACTCGCACGGCTGACTCCTCTGAAAATAGGGATTGCTTTTGAACACATGAAGTGGAATGAGACCCTTCTACTGAATCAGAGCCTTGGTCAATCCAAGTCAGCATTGCCTACTCAAACTGGCAGTGGCTCTCCTGGGTCTCAGGTAGAGGTCTTTCAGACCACCTACCGCCTGGTCCTCTCACCTGGCGATGCTGGGGGTTGAACTTGGGACCTTCTGCATGCCCGGTAAATGCTCTGCCACTGAGCCAGGGCCAGTGTTCCCTCTAAGCTGAGTTAGTGTGAGCTAGCTCACCGTTTTTTATCCTCCGGCTCACACATTTTTGTCTTCGCTCAGGAAGGACGGCTCCGGAGCAGACTAATGTATGCAGCAGCCAAATCGCTTGCTCACAACTTTAATGCCAGTAGCTCACAAAGTAGAATTTTTGCTCACAAGACCCCCACAGCTTAGAGCAGTGGTAGCGAACCTATGGCACGGGTGGCAGAGATGGCACTCAGAGCCCTCTCTGTG
>NW_015172710.1:54768-55687 GCF_001447785.1 Gekko japonicus
TGTGACCTTATGACACACTTCCGGTGATGTCAAGGGGTGTGGCATATGCTAATGAGTTATGCTAATGAGTTCCCCTAGCTCTTTTTCTACAAAACGACCCCTGGCTAGACCTGTTGAACTAGCACCTTGGAGAAGACTACCTCCCTGTCCCGTCCCCCCCGCCTGGAGACGTCCCCTGATGCTGTCTGGCCCTTTTCCAGGACCACCTTTCACTTCCTTTGAAATGCCGACCCTCGTGTGCGAGTTAACAAGCCCGTGAAAATTAGCATTATAACGGTTATTAAAAACTTACATTTCGCATCCTTTCGGGCCCGGAGCACATTCCTTGCGTAGGTTTAAAGATTTCATAAGTAAAAGGTTTAATTAAAAAAAAAACACTGTTAAAATGTGTGAATTAAAACACCCAAACCACAGTCCGGCTGGTGAGACTCTCCGCCCTCTTCAGGCGGGCCGCGAAACTGCAACGTGAAATCGACTTCTTTCAAACGCTCCGTAGCTTTTGCTTGGCAAATCAGATTAGAAGCCTCCAGGTTGGCACGGAAGGCTGCCCGTTGTCAGGGTTTTGACCCTGGGACTCTGGGTTGGCTCTCTGTCTTGGGGGGGGAGGCCAATCTCCCCCTCCCCTCTAGTTTTTCCTGTAGAGTTTCCAACTCTAGGTTTGGAAATACCTGGAGATTTTGGGAGATGAAGGCTGGAGAGGGCGGGGTTTGGGGAGGGATTTCAGTGGGGTATAATGCCACAGAGTCCACCCTCCGAAGCAGCCATTTCTTCCTGGGGAACTGTAGTCGGCAGATCATTCGTAATTCTGGGAGATATCCAGACCCCACCTAAGTTAGCACCCTATTCCCCTCTCCTTTCCAACTTCTTTTAAATGATGCACAAGTTGAGAAAATAAGAACAGAAGAGAAGCCAGTGTTGG
>NW_015172711.1:0-1734 GCF_001447785.1 Gekko japonicus
TCCCTGTCGATTTGCACGTAGTTGCGCTCCGCGGCCATCAAGGTCCGTGAGTAATAGGCCACGGGAACCTCGCGGCCGTCGGGGAGGATGTGGCCCAGGACGGCGCCGACGTCATAAGGAGAAGCATCGCACGCACGGACCATGGGAAGGGACTCGTCGAAATGAGCTAGTACATCATTTGAAATTAAAAGTGCCTTCACGCCCTTGAAAGCTGCCGCCTCCCTCGTGCCCCATGCCCACTTCGCCGACTTATCCAGGAGCCAGTGCAGGGGTTCCGCCACCGCCGCTTTGTGGGGCAAGAAGGCGTGATAAAAATTTAAAAGTCCTAGGAACGCCTGTAGTTCTGCTTTGCATGTGGGGGCGGGTGCCTCCACGATGGCCTTCACCTTGTCCTTAGCCGGGTGCAGGCCGGATGCATCCACCCGGAACCCCAAGAAGTCCACCTCCGAAACCCCGAGGAGGCACTTCTCGCGCTTCACCTTGAGGCCGGCCGAGTCGAAACGCTGCAGGATGGTTCGGAGGCGGCAGGCGAAGTCTTCGGGGGACGCCGCGGCGACCAGGACGTCGTTGAAAAATGGCGTCACTCCAGGGATCCCTTTTAGTAGAAAGTCCATGAGTTGCTGGAAAATCCCTGGCGCCACGCTCACCCCAAATTGCAACCTCTTCACCCTGAACGCCCCCCTGTGGGTGACTATTGTCTGTGCCGTGGCGGTGGCCTCATCGACTGGCAGCTGCTGGTAGGCCTGAGCAGGGTCCAGGTTTCCAAAGATGGATGTTCCCGCCAGAGTGGCCAGGACGTGACTCACGACCGGGACGGGGTAGGAATGGTCGTGCAGTGCCTTATTAATAGTGCACTTGTAATCCGCGCAGATGCGGATCTCTCCGTTGGGCTTCAGTGGGGTTATGATCGGGGTTTCCCAAATTGCATGTGGGACGGGCTCCAGGACCCCCTGTGCCACCAACTTGTCCAGCTCCGCGTCAATCTTTGGCCAAATGGAGATGGGAGCCGTGCGGTAACGCATGCGGATGGGGGCCACGGAGGGGTCCAACTGCAGGGAAACCGGGGGACCCTTGTAGCATCCCAAGGCCCCGTCGAACACGGCCGGGAACTCGTTGCAGATTTCGCTATAGTCTTTCAGGGCACAGCTGTGTATTCCCCTGACCCCGACCGTGATGCCCAGTGGCTCAAACCAGGCCCGGCTGAGTAGGCTGACCAGGTTCCCCTCGACCACCACCAGGTCCAATAGTCCCGAAAACCCTCTAAACTTCACCCTGAAAGTCCCCACCCCCCTGATGGGAACCGGGTTTCTTTGGAAGTCCACCAGGCTCAGGTGTGACGGGCGTAGTCAGGGGGCCCCCCTAGGGCACAGCCGGCGAAGCGTTTCGACTGAAATTATGGACGCCGCTGACCCAGAGTCCACTTCCATTTGGCAGGGGGCCCCCTCGATCTGGACGGTAAGCTGGATTTTCGGGGCACCCTCTGCGTTGGGGAAGCGAACTACCTGTTGTGACGGTTGATCCGTGAGGAGGTAGAGCTCGGATGCCTCTGCAGATGTCCCGTGCGTGGCGGCAGACGGACGGCGTGGTTGGGCCGGAGCTTGTTGGCACCTGCTTCCTGTGGACCGGCAGATGCGTGCGAGGTGTCCCTGCTTCCCGCAAGTGTGGCACGTTGCGTTGCAGAACCTGCAGGACCGGCGCTCGTGTTCCTCGCCGCAACTGGCGCATGTGGGGCGG
>NW_015172711.1:4223-17029 GCF_001447785.1 Gekko japonicus
TATGATTCTAACATCATGAATGTATTCAGGTATTAACTTTGGTTCATTTGTGACTGTTGTTTGAATGCATGCTGGGAAGAAGGCTGAAATGCTGATACACAGTTATGCTACCCATGACCTTGCTTGTTCTGGCCAGCTACAACTGCACATGTTTCTAATGTGAGTTAACATGCCTGGAAACAACCACACACACCCCAGGTCTTAACCCAATGGGAAATAGGTGATAAAATTTGACAATGTTTGATGGAACCAATAATTCTGTTTTATTTCTCTGATGTAATGTGAAGTATAAAATGCTATTTCACCCATTGTAACACTTGAAGAATCTGTTGGGTATTCAAGGTTCCAAAACCTTTGAATCTGTATTCTTCCTTATTAATTAATAATTTTTTTGGTTTCCAATTCTACAGGACTGCTTTTGTGTGTTTTCTCAAATTGGCCTGGGCAAACACCATCAGGGACAGAGGTTCTGTCTTACAAGGTTCCATTGTTCAGCACCACCTCCTGAATTCCCTTTTGGGGTCTTCAGGTGGTGGTCAAGAGACATCTCTCTCATAATTGTGTACACTGCCATTTCTGGTGAATGCTCTGACCTTTTTATATTATGGTAAGGTTCAAATAAATAGTTTGTACTGCAGGCTTATGTCCTCGTCTCCTTCCTACCAAGACTTGGGTCGAATCTGCATTTGCATTTTTAAATCAGTTTCGTGCTGCAGTGACGCCGTCTTTCTCTATGCTTGTTTGAAGAGTTGTTTGGAGAAGATTCACCTAAAGCGGTGTGGAGGCGCAATGACAGTGGAGCCGCCACGAGAGGGCGATAAACATACGAAGACATGCAAAAATATGCTAGCACTGTTTTTTTAACTCTTTTTATTTACGTTTTTACAATATCGTCACATCATTTAACACTTATTATATAACATGTAACATTTTTCCATTAACATTAACATTTTTTGCCATAACATTTGATTCATAATTCGTAATATTTCAATAAGGTTAAACAATGAGCTTACGCATCTATTCTTTCTATTTTCTTTCCTACTAGCTCGTCTATTCCACATTCGCATTTATTTTCTTTATATTTAGCCATTTGTAAATTTCTGTCCATTTCGCCCAATATTCTTCTTCTGTTTTCTGTTTTAATTCCATGTTTACTCTGTCCATTTCAGCTATTTCTAGTGTCTTAAAAAATATGCTAGCACTGTTGAAGTGTGAAAATGGAAGCAAATGTAGACAGCTTTTTTGAAGACGGAGTCAGAAGGCTGGGACACCGGTGGGAAAGACAAATGCAGATTTGACCTTGGTGTCCTGCTAGAATCCGATCCAGTCCAGTGAACCTAAGTGAAGCTGGTATAGCAGTTGGAAGCCTGGTGACCAAGTAAATTACTTTTTCCCCTGCAACACACAATTTTTTGATTTCCCCCGTCATTTAATTTTTTAAATTTAACGATGCAAGACTAGCAATAGTCTCATATCCCTAGACTCATACCACTTGTAAAAAAGGGGGGGATTTATAAATGGAGCTTGTATGAAGGGGAGAGAATGGCGGAAGGTGCAGAGTAGGCGGAATGACCTCGATGTGGGTGGGGGAATGGGCTTCAAGGGGTGGCAAAAAGGTGGGGGGAAATCCGAGGGAATCTGTACGCTTTTGAATTACCTTCAGCTTGGAATCAAAACAAGGAAACATTCAGCACAAAAGTGCTCTCAGAAAAACCGGGGAAACAGTGACTAGAAAGCGAACTGAGAGCTCAAGGAGGAAAATCAATGCAGAACAAAAAAGAAAACCTGATGAACATGCACGGTGAAAATGGGGGAAAGAACCCATGTGTCATAACCTTAAGACTGGAACAAAGCTCCCTCTCTGCTTTCCTTCAACTTAGAGCAACCTGACAGTGGCTCTGCCCATTTCTGAAAGGCTTGGCAAGCGCCACATTGGGGAACCCCAAGTTAGACCCTCAGGGGACGGGTCTAATAATCCAACCACTATAGGGTTGTCAAGTCTTACCTGCTGCTGGCGCGGGGAACTCCCGGCTCGTTCCTGGAGTGCGCGCGCGCCGTGACCACATCACCCAGAAGTGATGCGACCACGCCGGGCATGCTGGGGGCGGGGCCATAGAGTTTCCCCTCGGATGACTGTGACCCCACCCCCAGCGTGCCCGCCGTGGTCGCGTCACTTTCGGGTGACGTGCACGTCGCATGCTTTGGGGGTGGGGTTCCCCCTGAGGCCCGATCCACCAGCGGCTGGGAATGGGCCTCTGGGGCAGGGGTTTCCCCGCCCCCCAGGGGGACTTGGCAAGCCTAAACCACTACTTTACACTGGTTCCTCTGTGTCAAATCTAGTCAGAGTTATTCAGTGGATAGAATTGAAGGTGCCATCTGCTCTTTTTGAAGGAAGGCCGGGATACTAACAGATTAACTGCACCTTGAGAGGAGAATAACAGCAAGCCGAGTTTTTGTTTCACGTCACTGACATGTATTTTAGAATGAGCTGTAAGCATTTCAAAAAGCTCCCACTTGACTTCATTTTCTTCAGTGCAGGCAGAATCAACCAGCCATCCAGGGAGGTTTGGTGAGTATCTGAACATGAGAATGTACCGTGATCAAGACAGACGGGACCTGCAAGGCTCCCTCCCCCCCCATAAAGCCTCTAGATTGAAAGCTAATTCCAGGGAGGTATCCCTTCAGCAGAAAAGGCTAACTTCAAAGCAAAAGGCCCTTCAAAGACTAACAAAATGTATTTCTAGAATAAGTGTTGTTAGTGTTTAAGTTGCCTCTGGATTCCTGTTTCAGGCTGTATCCGCACACCACAGGATAATTGTGCTATCATTATGCTACAGCAGTCAGTGGTAACTGGGTGTTCCCTGTGTGGACACTGTCATGAACTCCCTTCACGGGACCAGTCGGTTGAGCAAAATGGAGGTATGATGCTGCTCTAACCTCAGAACTTCCAAGAGAGAGACCCCAATGGGGTCTTCTCTATTTATTGGGAAGAAACTCCTGGGTCAGTGTTACCTCACAGCTGATACCCAGTCCTTGTTTCTTTCTAATCGTTTCCTCCCTGGCTGAGCGCATCTCTCCTCTTTATTCACAATCAACCCCTTTCCCCGCTTAAAGTAACAGGAGTCTTGTGCTAAGACGCTCAACTTCCCATCTATCCATTCCAGCGCGCTTTCTTCCTCCTCGCTGTCTTGCTGACATGGGACGATCTTGCAGGGGTCTCCGTTGTTCAAGCTCTCCCATTTCCCTCTCGTTTGGGCTCTTGCTCTTCCTTTCACCCTGGTTCTTGTATGGATTTGCCCTCTGGGCGCCACTTTCCCTTCTGACTGATGGGGTCCTGTCAGAGGTATCTGACAGACACCTAAAGCCGCCTTATTTTGAGTCAGACCCCTTGGTCTGCGGAGGTCAGCACTCCCAACTCTGACTAGCAGCAGCTCTCCAGGGTCTCAGATTAGAGGTCTTTCACATCACCTACTTTCTGATGCTTTTAACTAGAGATGCTGGGGACTGAACCAGGGACCTTCTGCATACCAACCAGATGCTCTACCACTGAGCCACGTCCCTTCCTCGAAGACAATCCGATTACAAAGTATTGCTATAGCGCAATGGTAGCCCAACAGCCAATCATCTGTTGATGCAACATCAGACTGAAAGCTTGTCCTTGTTCTCTGTCCCCCACATCTAGTCACCTAGAAAACCCGTGTTTTGATTATGTTTCTCCCTTGCATGAGTTGAACCCGTGACCCTGTATTTTCACATTGTTTTCTTTCCCTTCCCTTCAGGAGTTTCCCTTTAAATGTTATTAATGATTAAACTAACAGGAACATGGAGAGCATCAAAAGAAAGGCCGTAGGCAAGACCTAATGACAAAGCATTAGGATCAAATGTGACTGTTAATAAAGATTAGTATATCAAAACAAGTGCCACATCCAATATAAAGAAACCCAACAAAGACCCCCAAAACAGGGTCCAGTCAGCATTTCTAGTGGAAAAAAAAAGGAGTCAAGGGTCTCTTTGACCAGCAAGAAGGCTGTGCTGGGAATCAGAGGGACCATCCTGGAGAAAAGCCATGTGGGACCGGGGCTGCGGTAAGGAGGAGTATTGAGCAAGAGTGAATGGCTGGATCCCACCCACATCACCTCCATACATACATTAAGGGGAGGTTAACAAGGCTCCTAAACAGGCCTGAGCGTCAGTGATTCTCTGTTTTGAAATGAAGCGTAGCCCTGTCTTCCTTAATGTTATCCTGAGACCAAATAACTTTTGGCACTCCTAAACTTGTAGCTTGAAGACTCTTGAGAGTCTCTTGGACTGCTAGAAGATCAAATCAGTCAATCCTAAAAGAAATCAACCCGGACTGTTCCCTGAAAGGCCAGATAATGAAACTGAAGCTCAAATCCTTTGGCCACCAAATGAGAAGGGAGCACTCACTGGAGAAGACCCTGATGCTGGGAAAGACTGAAGGTCAAAGAAGACGGGGACGGCAAAGGATGAGATGGTTAGACAGTGTCATCGATGCAACCAACATGAAGTTGAGCAAACTTCAGAGGACGGTGGAAGACCGGAAGGCCTGGCATGATCTGGTCCATGGGGTCGCGAAGAGTCGGACTCGACTGTGCGACTGAACAACAACAAACTTGTAGCATAAGGCAGGAGTCCCCAGTGTGGTGCCTGTGGGCACTAAGGCACATGCGACACCTTTCCTAGTGCCTGCAAAGTGTCTTTAGAAAGTGGGCGGGACCTGGTGGGGCTTTTGCCTTCTTATTGGATGTAGGAGCTGCATAGATTTTTTAAAATACTGCTTTGGCAGCAGCTACCACCACAGCAGAAGGATCTTCACAGTATGACTAAAGGTAAGCAATTTTGAAGCTGGCTCCACCACCTGCGGCAGCCATTTTGTGGCTGCGCCCATCCAGGGCTCCCAAGTACTTACCTTAATTCGGTGGAGGATGTATAGTTCTTCGTGGGACCATTCCCGCGGGGAAAACACAGGCGCTGCACTATTCCGTCGGCCAGACGTGACGTAGGCACGTAGCCGGGCGACGATCTAGCAACGGGGCTGGAAACTCGATGGTAGCATCAAGTTTCCAGTCCCATTACCAGAGCGTCGCCCAGCTACGTGCCTACGTCACGTCTGGGCGATGGAATAGTGCAGCACCTGTGTTACAAGCAAGAATCTTCCGGTGGGGATGCATGTGTTCCCCGCTGGTTCGTAGGTAGGTACTTGGGAACCCTACGCCCATCATGCTGTGTCAGAATTCGAAGAGCCCACAGGCTCAAAAAGGTTGAGGGCCCCTGGCATTAGGTAACACTCCATGTCACTGCTGAATGCCACTGCTGTAACTGGCCTGGTTGCTTTCATCACAGCCCCCAGGCTTAAAATTCCCCCAAAGGACTGGCCCTGCCCCTTACCTTTCCTCATGAAAGGCGAGATGGTATGGTCCATGACAAAAGAAGGAGCAGTGGTATAATTAACCATTGGGTTGGTTTTCATGTTCTCAAACGCCGTGTGCTGTACAATCTGGTTGAGAACTGCTTCCGAGAGTTCCATGCCCAGGAACTGGGCCACTTTCTGGATCTCCCCGGCTGGATCCTGGTGAGGGAGAGAGACAAAATGGTTGATGGGGAGGCTTAGTAGTAGTAGAATTTATTACGGTCGCTAGACCAGCCACATATATATAGTTATAATAGTAGTTTTTGGAAGCATACAGAGTACAAAATATACAAAAATAAAAGATTTGAATTTAAAACCTCTTTAAAATATAGTTTCTGTAACCTTTGGATCAGTGCACAAAATCTAGCCACTTATCTTAGCGTTCTTATCAAAGACAGTCAAGCTTGGCTTTGTTTGTGCAACCAAGAATCTTATCTAGCAATGGAGTAATTATCTCCAAACGAGCCTCCTTATAATATGGGCAACTAAAGCACATAATCTGTCAAGGTAGGGGATTTTCTTATACCTGCCTTCAAGCACTGCAGAGGGGAGTGCAGAACTCCTTGCCAAGGTGAACGCCCTTCTAAAACTGTTTATTTCCAAAGAAGCCAGGTAAGCTCCCGGCACAACAGCATATTTAACATTTGACAGTGCACTAGAAATGTCAGTCTGACGTTCTATGTCTTCAATTCTCTGCTTAGTTAGCCTTTTTGCTTGTTCAATTCTGTAAGATAAGAGTACCTCAGGAGAGAATCCAATGCTGTTGATGTGTCTTTGAACAGCATTGAGCCAATTTGATTGATAATTATCATGAAGTATCAAAGGAAACAGCCCTTGGGGGTTAAGAGGACCTTTTAACCACATATAGACGGATAGGATATGCACCCTGGCTTCAACCCTTGAAATACCTGTCTCAAGTCTTATCCAAGCATTGGATACACATCTAGGGACTTGGATGGGGAGGCTTGTGGCCAGTGTTCCCTCTAAGCTGAGTTAGTGTGAGCTAGCTTTCAGTTTTTTAGCCTCTGGCTCACACATTTTTGTCTCAACTCAGGAAGGATGGCTCCAGAGCAAACTAATTTATGCAGTAGCCAAAGCACTCGCTCACAACTTTAATGCCAGTAGCTCACAAAGTAGAATTTTTGCTCACAAGACTCCACAGCTTAGAGGGAATATTGCTTGTGGCTGTCTCTGCCTGGGAGGATGCCAAACCAAGAGTTTGATTAGGACACTGCTGTGAGAAATCCCCAGCATCAGTCAAATTCCCCGGAGCATTTCTAACCTCTGTTCATTTGTAGCTGAAAGAACTACCTCAACCCGCTCACCTCTTTCATGTCCTCATAAAAGAGGTATAGAATCGGGTGTCGGTCTTTGGCTTCCCACCAGCCCCGAACATGGTCAAACCAAGAGCCATAGGCAACTGCAAAGGGAACAAGAAGTAGAGAGAGAATTGTGGCATAGTGATTTCCACCACGTCATCCCTCGGCAGCCCGCATGTTTTTTAGGGTTGGAAAGAAAATATTGAAGAGCTATGTAGGTTCTCAGATTTTCACCTATTCCCTAATCCTCAAATGTTCCGTTAGGCAATAGGACCTTCCCTACTGCCATGGACAAAACACCTGATGAAACCAGGGGTCATTTCGTAGAAAAAGAGCTAGGGTAACTCATTAGCATAACTCATTAGCATATGCCACACCCCCTGACATCATAAGGCCCGGCGGTGGACTTGCAAGGCCGGCGGGAGTGCGAGGAAGCCCCACCAAGGCCCTCCCTGGCCCCAGGCAGGCAGGGGTGGGGAGAGGCGGGGAGGAAGCAACTTACCCTCCCTCTTCTCCTGCCTCTTCCTGGCTGAATGAGGGCCGGAAGTGGGGCGGCCGGAAGCAAGGGGCGGGGCTCCGTCGTGTGCCCCCCACACCTTACCCGGGGGAAGTGTGATCCCCCGCGATCCCCCCCGAAATGACCTCTGGATGAAACCCTTTACTCCTCTTTTCCAGCTCTAGTCCCCACTCACGTTTTGTAGCTAGGAAATCCTCCACAAACTGGTCCCAGTTTCCAGGCTCTGGCATCCCCTGGTTCATGCGATGAAAGTGGAAATAGGAGACCGCATTGTCCTTGGCATTCCTGGCCACATAAATGACCTTTGGAGACAGGATGGAGAAGAGAGAACCCACCAGATTGAGCGCCAAGGGCCTCCTCCTCCCCCAGCTCCAATTCCTCACCAGACTTTAAGTCACTTGAGAAAAGTGAACTCGAACATGGTCTGGAAGCCAGAAACATTCCAGTCCACCGTGTTACTGAGATGAAGGAAGGCCAGAAGTTGTGATGAATCAGGGAAAGGCCTTCTCCTGATGTTTGGAGGCAGTCGCTTAACTATCAATACATCTACCTGACAGCACAATGTGCACATTGCAATCGGATCCCATATCTGAGCCCTGGGTCCACCCTGAACTAGGGTTCCTGGGTCCCTCCTGGCCGTCAGCAAGGGATGGGGAGTGTAGGGTTGCTAGATCCAGGTGAGGAAACTCCTGGAGATTTGGGGATTGAGCCTGGGGAGGACAAGGACCTTAGTGGGGTACAATGCCATAGAGTCCATCCTCCAAAGCATCCGTTTTCTCCAGAGGAACTGCTGTCTGTAGTCTGGAGATGAGCTATAATCTTGGGGTGTCCCCTAGAAGCTGGCATTCCTACAAATCTGAAGGTGTTCATAGGCATTTACTCCCTTTGCTTCTCATAGTACTAGCTCGAGAGGTCCCAGAGAAACAAAGAGGTCCCAGAGAAGCCCTCTGTTGTACTGACCTTGCAGTTCTGTTCCCAAATGGAAGGGGGCATGAGCTGAACCGGTAGGTGAAATTTGAGAGTGCGCGGAGAGGGCATTCTTTTCACCTCTTCTAAGTCTGAAATGTAAAAGGCAACATAGAGCCCCGTACCAAGAAACCCTTCGCCCTCCCCTCCCCTCTCTGCACTGTGACTTAGGACTAGAGAGTTGTCAACTCCTGAATAGGGAAATGTCGAGCCTGTCTTGCAGCCACCCCCCAGGGCTGTTTCTCCCACTTTCCCAGGTGAGAAGGAGGAGGAAGGCTGCCCTGAATAGTCTGGGACAATCGGCAACCCTAGACATAAAATTAGTGGAGGTGTGGGGGTGGCCCTGGGAAGGATGGGTCTTGGAGATGAACGAGGAGGGACCTCAATGGGGCATAATGCCATAGAGGCCCCCCCCTCCAAAGCAGCCCTTTTCTTCAGGGGAACTGATGTCAATTACAAGTGAAGAATCCCTTGTAATTTTGGGAGATCTCCAGGTCCCACTTGGAGTTCAGCAGCCTTTCTTGGGACCCCCTTATTTACCTGAAGGGAAAGGTTCTGGAAGAATTAATTCTATGAAGGGCATCCGTATGTAGATGGGGGCCCGATCGCATTTCTCTGGATCTCCTCTGTGCTGGATCATGTCCACAATTTCCTGGATCCAGGTGGTCCCTGAAGGGCAAAAGCGGGGTAGGGGAAAGCGCAGCCATCTCACAATTCTGCCTGTTGCCTTTAACATTACAGACCCATAGACCCCTGTTGCTGTCTTTCCAGACCTCCACATAATATCCAGTACCCCACATACCTGCTTTGGGGTATGTGCAGATGATGAGATCATCTGGCCGGGCTTGGAAGCTCCATATGTCGTCCCACTTGTCTGCAGTATCTTTGATCAAAGGGACTCCCTGAACATCTGCTATCTGAGGACGTTTGATAAACAAGGATTCCAAGCCTTTCAGTTTTGATTCGCGCTCCATCTCCTGACAGGGCCGCAGAAGCAGTGATATGAGATTTTATACACTCACTCTGGTCCCGTTGGCCGTGAGGTATAAAAGCAGAGGCCTACCTATGCGATCCTCTCTTCTAGATTCGGCGTTCTTTAACTCGCTTCTTTCTCTCACGCTTTATAAGTTTTCTGTGGAGCCTGAGAAATGGGATGGGCCTGTGAACCAGACTGAGTCCAGGGGCTTGCATTTCTGGATATATGTTTCTTGCATGCTGACGCTGGGCATTCTGCCAGGATCTGGCTCTTAGGTAATGATATGGATTTCACAATAAAGTGAGCCTATGTGGGGGTCTGTATGCGTGTATGTGAAGATGTCATGTGATGGCTGCTGCGCTGCCAGAATAGCTCGCTACATTCTCACGTGTTTTAAATACCTTAACGGTTGTTCCTTGTAGTGAACCGAGATAACTCAGTCGATACCCTTGCTTTTGGTGTAGTGGTTAAGTGCGTGGACTCTAATCTGGGAGAACCGGGTTTGATTCTCCACTCCTCCACTTGCACCTGCTGATGTGACCTTGGGTCAGTCAGAAGCTCTGGCACAGCTGTCCTTGAAAAAAGAGCAGTTTGTGTCAGAGCTCTCTCAGCCCCACCCACCTCACAGGGTGTCTGTTGTGGGGAGGGGAAGGGAAAGGAGTTTGTAAGCCGCTCTGAGACTCCAAGTGAAGGGCAGGGTATAAATCCAATATCCTCCTCCTTCTCCTCCTCTTCTTCTTCTTCTGGCCTCACCTGATGCCACAGTAATCTTCAATGGGTCATATAAGAGGGAAAAAACCCATGGCTTGTTTACCACTGGAACAGAAAACTTCGGGAGCCAGTGCAGCCCACGGACTACAGGAACAGGCTGGCAATCAGTCATCACCTCTGCCACAGACCTTTCCTGTGGTCAGGGCAGGTTAATTTATGACCAGTTCTGTTGCTTTGGCTGCTAGAAACCAGTGTTCCCTCTAAGCTGAGTAAGGGTGAGCTAGCTCACAGTTTTTAGCTTCCAGCTCACAGATTTCTGTCTTAGCTCAGGAAGGATGGCTCCAGAGCAAACTACTTTATGCAGTAGCCAAATTGTTCACTCACAACTTTACAAGCCATGGCTGGTTGGCTTAGGCTGAGACGGATGAAATTGAATCCGTCGAAGACGGAGGTCCTGTGCCTGAGTTGGAGCGGTCCAAGGGTAGGGATCCCGCTCCCGACCTTTGACTGGTGCCACTCATGCCAGCGCTGGAGGTTAGGAGTCTGGGAGTGCTCCTGGATGCCTCCTTAGCAATGGAAGCCCAGGTAGCAGCTACTGCCAGGTCGGCCTTTTACCACCTTCGGCTGATTAGGCAGTTGGTTCCCTTCCTTGAATGCAATGACCTGGCAATAGTGATCCATGCAATGGTCACCTCGAGATTGGATTACTGTAATGCCCTCTACATGGTGCTGCCCTTGTTGCAAATCCAGAATTTGCAGCTGGTGCAAAACGCAGCGGCCAGGTTGTTGATGGGAATCCCGATTCGGGACCACATCCAACCTGTGCTAAAGATGTTGCACTGGCTGCCTATGGTGTACCAGGTCAGTTTCAAGGTGCTGGTTTTGACCTTTAAAGCCCTTTATGGCCATGGTCCTGCATACCTAAGGGACCACCTTTCCCCATATGTTCCCCAAAGGACACTGCGATCGGGGACCCAGAACCGGCTGGGCCCCCCCAAGCTTTAAGGATGCCAGACTGGTGGCAACTAGGGCCAGGGCTTTTTCGGTAGTGGCTCCACTCTGGTGGAATGAGCTCCCGGAAGAGATTAGGGCCTGCGGGACCTTTCGCAATTCCATAGGGCCTGTAAGATGGAACTCTTCCTCCAGGTTTTTGGAGCTGCCACCACTAACACCTCTGCCGCCAACAATTAATATCTACCCTGGCAGAGCCCTGGCCCGTAGGTCCCTCAAACACAGCCTATACCAATTACCTGAGATAGCCACAGAAGGCCGAAGAGTCAATTGAGATAAAGAGGATTGTTGCTAGCACTTTATTTTGTTTGAATTTTTAATGTTGTATTTATTAATGTATGTGATTTTATTATGATTGTTTTCAGGGGTAGTTTCGTAGAAAAAGAGCTAGGGGAACTCATTAGCAGAACTCATTAGCATATGCCACACCCCCTGACATCAGGGGCCCGGCGGTGGACCTGCAAGGCCGGCGGGAGTGCGTGGAAGCCCCGCCAAGGCCCTCCCTCAGGCAGGCAGGGGTGGGGAGAGGCGGGGGGGAAGCAACTTACCCTCCCTCTTCTCCTGCCTCCTCCTGGCTGAATGAGGGCCGGAAGCGGGGCGGCCGGAAGCAGGGAGCGGGGCTTCGTCGTGTGCCCCGCCCCCCACACCTCACCCGGGGGAACTGCGATCCCCCGTGATCCCCCCCAAATCGACCTCTGATTGTTTTATGTGAATTTTATTGTTGTAAGCTGCCCTGTGACGGCCTTGGCCGGGAGGGCGGGATAAACATTTAATAATAAACAAATAAATAAATAATGCCAGTAGCTCATGAAGTAGAATTTTTGCCCACAAGAGTTCACAGCTTAGAAGGTGCATTGCTAGAAACGTTTTCAGGCTGTGGTGTTTCTGTGGGGTAACCATAGCATGAAGCTGTAACCATGTGGGCCATTCTGATGGTTTTGGCATTTCCACGCCAGTACTGTGCATTCTCTGATAACACAGTCAGCATGACTGATGATATGGTGAGTGAGTAGCTCTCGTATGGGGAACCCCTGCCATGTGGGAATGTTTCCTGTGCAGTGCCATATTAGGTATTGTGAAGGAAAGAAAGGGGGGAGTGTCATGAAATCCACAAGCCCCATTTCCTCTGGTTCCTTTTGTAGTTTTCTGCATCATAAATACCAAGGGGGCTGGGGAATACCTATAGATCAAGGATTGTTCCAGCTTCTTCCACATGCCAGGGAAAGGGCCAGTATGTTGTCGCACGTCTCGGCCTGTTGAGAGCAGGGTTCAGATTTATGCTCGGTTACAAAGCTCACTGGATAGGTACTGGCCAGTCCGACTGGAAGTAGACAATAGCTTTTTTCAAGCAGTCAAAAGTGCATTGATTGCTTGTATTCTGAAGGCAGGTTTAGGATGACCGCATGTGGGTATGCTACAAAGGGAACCATCCAGCGACCTTTCCCTGCTGTGGTTTCTAGGATGGACTCGTTCAGACTGAAGATGAAGAAACAGGACAAACTGATAAGAGATGCTGCAATGTCTGAATTGTCACATTGAATGTTCTTTTTAAAAAACACTTTATTTATTAGCAATATGGATAACTAGGAAAAAGGCCCGTTGTGGAAATAAATACAACGGACTCTAGAAAGAGGCTCTAGGCAGGTGCCCCAGCCTTGGACACTTAGTGTCAATTTGCTGTGGCGACCTTAGCAGGGTATAATGACACTGAGTCCACCATTTTCTCCAGAGGAACTGATCTCTGCTACCTAAAGAACAGTTGTAATTTTGAGTGATCTTCAGCCCTCACCTGGAGATTGGCAACGATGGTTCCCCAGAGGGAATGGTTGGTTTGGAGGGTGGAGTCTATGGCTTTGTACCTGTCCGAGGTCCCAC
>NW_015172711.1:17073-23403 GCF_001447785.1 Gekko japonicus
GGGGGTCATCTCAGCAGCATATAAGGATATAGAGCCCACCATTTTCTCCAGGGGAACTGATCTCTGCCATCTGGAAAGCAGTTGTAATTCTGAGTGATCTCCAGCCCTCACCTGGAGATTGGACACATTTTACCTCAGAATAGCAAATTGTTTAGAATGTTAGAGGCAAAAGCCAATCAAGTCGCATATGGAAATGACCTCTGTATTCCGAGGCAAAGGCCAATGAGGCTGCATATGCAAATAACCTCTGTGTTCTAACTGGCTATGGGGGGGAGAGGAATGTTGGAGGCAGGACTCAGGACTCAGGCAAAGCAGCCAGTGGATATGGAGACCCTCTGAATGATAGATCAGAGAGCGAACTGATTTTGGAGCGTGTGGAATGTTCTAGAGAAGTGCCACCACCATTTTTGGAGCGTGTGGAATGTTCTAGAGAAGTGCCACCACCATTCGGCTTTTATCTATAAGGGAGATAATAATAATAATAGTGACAATAACAGCAATAACACATTATAAAGAACATGAATAGATCAATTATTTAAGAATGAAGGACTAATTAGCAATAACCAAGGTTGTTCCGAAATAGGCTACTTGGATCAGTGAGAATTTATCTAATCATATCATATAGAATTTGTGTGGTTGGTGAAATATTTAAAATACTCAATACAGAAAAAATTGTTGGATATACAGTATCCATGTGCAACTCTGTGGGAGACCCAGGTTTCAACCCCCCCCCTCTGCTATGTAAGCTTGCTGGGTGACCTTGGGTCAGTCACACACTTTCATCCTAACCTACAGGGTTGTTGTGAGAATGAAACAGAGGAGAGGAGAGCAATATAAGCCCCTTTGTTCCCCATTTGGGAAGAAGTCAGGGTATAAATGAAGTAGATATATAAGTAACAAATAAAGGCATATGAGTGGACATCATGAGATGTATGAGGAGAAATGGGTCTTGTGGAGACCTCATTCTATCATGGAGGATATGGAATTTACTCAGCTGGTCAAGGTACCAAGTAGCTGGAGCTCAGTGAAGAATCCCCCCCCAATATGCGGCCTATTATGCTAATGAGTTCCTGCTATAGAAAAAGCCACATATAGAAAAAGCCCAGCAGGAACTCATTAGCATAATAGGCCACACCCAACAGTACAAACTCATTAGCCTATTAGGCCACACCCCATGACAGCGCAGCTCATTAGCATATTAGGCCACACACCCCATTCCTTCCCTTGCGGGAAGCTCGGGCAAGCTGGCCCTTTGGAGGGGATGGGAGGGGAGTTTAAACTGCCTTCCTTTGGCTTGCCCAGGTGCCCCGCAGCTGCAGGAAGCCCAGGCAAGCCGGCCCTTGGACAGGCTGGGGAAGGCACAGGGAGGCATTTAAATGCCTCTGTGATCCTTCCAGGACCCCCCTGGTGTGCGTGCCCGCCTTGGAGTCGCCGGGGGGGTCGCTCTCCAGGCCTTCCCTCTGTAGCCATACACACAGAGGTTTTGGCTGTGATGGGCGTGACCAACTCTGAAGCTAGCCAGAACGCCGTTCCTGTGTGTTCCTGCCCAAAAATAGCCATATATATATATATGTATATGTATGTATATGTATATGTGTATAAGAGAGAGAGAGAGAGAGATATTTTTTTTTGGGTGTCACTACCAGAATATGAATTAGAGATATAATTGTCTGATATTCTGGATTCTAGCTACTGTGGCCCTGTTCCATTTCCCTTCAAATTAAGAACTTCCCCGACCCCTCCTACTCCGTTCCCTTGGAGGAAGTGGGTACTTAAGAGGACAGACTCTATGTCATCTTATTTCCACTGAGTTCCCTCCCCAAGCTCCACTCTGCCCAGGCACAGTTGGAACTACCAGATGCGATGTCCCCGTTTCTCAGCCTCCAGAAGCAAGTGACCACAGAGTGGCAGGCAGATAGGCAGGCACTAAGCATCTTCCTGTTTCCTCTACTGTCACTGAGAATCCCTTTGACCTGTAGATCAACACTCTTTAAGGAAAAGCAACTTCCTTCTGTCTCCTCTCTCTTCCATGCACACAAGATGGAGAAGCAAGATGCCTCTCAGCATCTGCATCCAACGGCATAGGAACCACCTCTATTTCTCTACCCTGCACTATCAAGCATGTATTTCTGTAATGAAGTTGGGCTTTTTTGTTTCAAACTGAAACGTGGCTCTGTGTAACTTGGTAGTCTTGCAAGCACATGGTAGACTTGGGACAAGCACTGCTGTGTTAAAGCCAAGGGCACTCTGCAAACTAAAGAAGGAAGTGGATCACCAAAACCAGTACCCTTCCTACAGGCACCACCCCCAAATCTCCAGGAATTTTCCAAGTTACCGTTGGCAGTCCTATTCCAGACCTGTTCATACTACATGCAAAGCAGAGTGTGGGGAGCAGAGTTTAAAGAAACACAGGGCCATGCAGGGGAAGATGCTGCAGTCTCATCCCACTCACTGTCTCCCCTTCCAAACTTGTGATGTATGAAGATGCCATTTTTCATTGTCTTTTCCTTCCTGATCCATTTGACTCTTTCACTTTTTTTTTGAAATATAAATTTTATTAACTTTTTTTTTATAACATCAGGAATCAACAGGAAAGTCATAGTACATTTCAAACCATATTATAAAGACCATATAATCAGAACAAAATGTAACAATGCAATACTGGAATGTTGTGCAACAAAAATTGTATATATTGAATCACAATAAACAAGGAAGGTGTTTGAATATATTAGATTCTAACACACTCTTATGCTATAACAAGAGATACCTATTTTTCTATAAAGCACGCTTTTGTCTAATTATATAGTAATAATTTGAATTTGTCATCTCTAAGTGTTTCCCAATCAAATTTATCTATATTGATTTTGTCTAGTATAGGATACCAAAAACTTTAAAAAAATAGTATAGGATACCAAATATTAAGTGGGCTCATGATTTCACATTCAGTTTGGTTTTCAGAATAATAGATGTTACAGTTTTCTAACATGAACAGATCCCATATCTTGTGTAACCAGTATTGTATATTTGGAGGATTTTTCCGTTTGACACTTTCACAATATTATGCTATTACGTGATTTTATGCTATTTCACAATATTATGCTATTACACAGTTTTAATTGACACATTATACAATATGTAGGGATTTGGGGGTCTTCCTTGCAATGGCTCACCTCCTTTCTCCATGTTCGGGGACAGAGGGTGACACTGGGAGAGAGGATTTCTCCACGGTTCTCCTTGGACTGCGGCATCCGCGTCCCCTTGCCCAGCTAATCCAGGGGTTTGGGCTAGTGTGTCGCCAATATGCGGATGACGCCCAGCTCTATCTGTTAATGGACGGCCAGCCAGACTCAGCCACAGATATTTTGGACAGGGCCTTGGAGTCTGTGGCTAGTTGGATGCAGCAGAGCTGGCTGAAATTGAATCCAACGAAGACGGAGGACCTGTATCTGGGTCATGGAGGATTGGATGTGGAAATACGGTTCCCAGCTCTGGGTGGGGCGTTGTTGTGAGGAGCCTGGGGGTGATACTTGATGCCTCATTATCTACGGAGGCTCAGGTCACCACAGTTGCCAAATTAGCTTTTTTTCCATCTACGGCAGGTGTGGTAGCTGGTTCCATACCTTTCCACCTGCAACTTGGCTACAGTGATCCATGCAATGGACTATTGTAGACTGGACTATTGTAACTTGCTCTACGCAGGCCTACCCTTGTATCTGATCCGGAAATTGCAGTTGGTGCAGAATGTGTGTGCTGACAGTGACGTCTTTGCACGCGTGCATTCGGCCTGTGCTCCGTGAGCTGTACTGGCTGCTGATAGAATTCGGAGTCCATTTCAAAGTGTTAGTACTTACCTTTAAGGTCTTGAGCGGCCAGGGACCAGCATACTTACGGGACCACCTCTCCCCATATGTGCCCTGCCAAGCCCTGCGCTCATTAGACCAACATTTATTGGGGATCCCCGGCCCAAAAGATGTCCATCTGGCCTCGACCAGGGCCAGGGCCTTTTTAGCCCTGGCCCCAACCTGGTAGAATGAGCTCCCACTAGAGATCAGGGCCCTGCAGGGCCTTTTACAGTTCTGCAGGGCCTGTAAGACGGAGCTCTTCCGCCAGGCTTTTGGGAGAGGCAGCAGACGTCACATATCATCTGGCCCCTTCTGTTGCCATCTGTATTATGGTCTTCAGTCTTCAAGGACACAGAATGATAGCCGCCTTCGGATCCATAATCTGACATTTCTTTTCGGATTCAGCCCTTCTGTTTTATTGTCTAACATCAGGGCACCACTGAAATAGCGGTCGTAGTTTGTTCACCATCGTCCAAGGGTTAATGTTATAGTTTTATCTGATTTTATTGTTTTATTCTAATGTTGTAACCCGCCCTGAGCCCGCTTGCAGGAAGGGCAGGATAGAAATTCAGTCTGAGGAAACAGAAGGCAGTTCACAGATTTGATCTGCACAAGGAGGAAACACCACTGAAACCAAGATTTTGGAATCAAAATGATCTGGCGGCAAAATTCAGGAGCATCCCTAGTCCTACCTCTGCTACCAAGACCTCCTTGGGAGGAAGGGCAGGATAGAAACATTATGGATTATTCCAAAACTAGAGAGATAGATAGATAGATGATAGATAGATAGATAGATAGATTTATACAACAGGAATCATGCAAAAATAATGTTGACAAATTCAGTCTGAGGAAACAGAAGGCAGTTCACAGATTTGATCTGCACAAGGAGGAAACACCACTGAAATCGAGATTTTGGAATCAAAATGATCTGGCGGCAAAATCCAGGAGCATCCCTAGTCCTACCTCTGCTACCAAGACCTCCTTGGGAGGAAGGGCAGGATAGAAACATTATGGATTATTCCAAAACTAGAGATCAAAGCGGGAATAAATGTGAGCAAACCTAGTCCTTTTATATCTTCTAAATTTATTTCATACAAAAAAGACCTATACGTGAACACCTAACACTACCTTCTACTGAATCGAACTGTTATGTATTCAAAGCTGCTTGAATGCATGTGAATGTCTTATGTGAAACATCTCATAAGAACGCAATGTTAAGCTTCGCCCTGGGCTAGGATCCAAATGTAACCAATCGGAGTACTAGCCCAGGAAGTGTTATCCAATCACTTCACAGCAAGCTCCCAGAGCGGGAACGCTCGTGATTGGTCTTTAGATTCAACCTTATTGGTTGGTTATGTGTACAGTGGGTGTGGCTACATTAGCCGGGAATGTTTAAAAGCAGGACAGCTGCTATGTTAACTTGATCTGGATGGGTTCTGGCTATCTGATGTTGTACTGTGTTGGAGTTTTGTGCGTTCTGAAGAATAAAGTGATTCTTGCTGAATCACTCTCCGACTGCTTTGTTAAGTGAGCGACTTAACACAAACCATTGGTCCATCAAGGTCAGTACTCTGTACTCCAGGAGTCCCCAACATGGTGCCCTTTCCCAGTGCCTGCTGAATGTTTTTAGAAAGACGGCCATGGCCATGGGGGTGCCGAGCAGGTCTTCTGGTTGGCTGTGCAGAGTTTTTAAAAGCTGATTTGGCAACAGCTGCCGCCACGGCACAAGGATCTTACCATCAGTCATGAAGTGAAGCTGTGTGTACACAATAAAATATTTTTCAATGATATGTGCATTTTTTATCAGGCATCCTTAGAGCTCTGTGCGGAAGGTCAGGCTGCTGCCCCGCAGTTTTTGGGCACAAACTTTGTCCAGCCATTCACTCTGAGCCACAGTGAAATGCTCCTTCCAGTCTCCTATGGTGCCTGCAGGTGGGGAAAACAGATGGAAAGAATTCAACAATCTACTTTTCTGTGCTCCTTTCCTGCTTGCTCTACCTAGCGGATTTCAGTTCTTTAATCAGGATATACTGTTCCACATCCAATTTATCTGTCACTCTCCCCTAGAGAAAACGGCTTCTTTGCAGGGTGGATTCTATGACATCCCTTCCCCAAACCCAACCCCCTTCAGACACCACCCCCAAATCTCCAGGAATTTCCCAACCCAGAATTGGGAACCTTAGCATGTTCTAATGTGCACCCATTTTCTATATTCACAGCACCAACCCTTTGGAATGCTTTGCCGGAGAGATGAGAGTACCTACATCCAGGGTTCATTTCCTGCAGGAGCGCACAGGAGTGGCGCTCCGGCAGTAAGGAGCCCAGGGGGCGGGCACATGCAACAAGCCCCACCCCCTGCTCCCAGCAGCCCTCAGTTGAGCCACGAGGAGCAAGAAGCAGCCAGGTAAGTTGCAGAGCCCCCACCCTGGCCCGCCTTCAGGTACAAGCTCTCCCTCCTCTGTGAGGGCAGATCTGCACGTTTCCCCCC
>NW_015172711.1:23459-36078 GCF_001447785.1 Gekko japonicus
CCGCCTCCGCAAGGGCAGATCTGTGTGTTCCCCCTCCCCCCAATAGCTAGCAATCCAAAACAGTCCAGTGACACCTTTAAGACCAAGTTTTATTCAGGTACAAGCTCTCCGTCCTCCGCAAGGGCAGATCTGTGTGTTCCCCCTCCCCCCAATAGCTAGCAATCCAAAACAGTCCAGTGGAGCCTGAGTGGTGAGTGTTTCCTTCTGACACACATCCGGTGATGTCAGGGGGCGTGCAAATAAGTTATGCTAATGAGTTATGCTAATGAGCTCCTGCACCTCTTTTTCTATGAAATAACCCCTGGCTACATCACTTACTCTTAGGAGCAGTGGCAAAATAGTTCTGTTTCAGAGGGATTCTCTTGATGTGGGAGGTTGATTTGGTGATAATTTTTTTTAATATAAAGCTGAATGGTTGTTTCGATGGGATGCTTTAAATAGCTCGTGGGTGTTGGTGTTGCTTTTATGCTGGTTATTGTCCCAGGTTTCCATTTTAGTGGTTTTGGAGAGCTGGTGTAATGGCTGGAGTGGCAGTCTAGACTCTAGGTCAGGGGTGTCAAACATAAGGCCCGGGAGCTGGATCTGGCCCATACAAGGTTCTTATGTGGCCTGCAAGCAACTGATGCAAGGGAGGGGGTGCTGGGGGGGGAGTGGGCAGAGCCACTCCATTGGGGCTTTAGCAAGGCAGAACAACCTCGTCTGCAGCAGTCAAGCATTGTTGGGGACATCTGCCCAGCACTGCACTGCTTCCTCTCCAGTCCCCCTATGTGGGTTTTCCTCTGCATCCCCCACTCAGGGGACCCGGCTGCGGGGCTCTCCGTGCCTCCCCCTGGCCCCAGCGCTTTGGCGTGGGGAGCTGGGGGCAGGGCTTGCTGCTGCCACCATTTGCACCAGCTCCTAGACATATGCGAATAGCCCAGTAGCTCATTAGCATACCGTATGCTAATGAGCTCCTGCCGCTCTTTTTCTACGAAAAGATCTCTGAACTGCAGTAATGAGGGCTACAGAAAGAACTGTCTACAGCCTAGGCTAGTCTGTAGAAATATGTAGGTGTAGCTTTCTTAGAACTCTCAGAGAGTTCTGAGAGAACTCGGACTGGCCCAAGATCACCCGGCAGGCTTCATGTGGAGAGGTGGGGAATCAAACCCGGCTCTCCAGATCAGAGTTTCCTGCTCAGAACCAATGCTCCCTCTAAGCTGTGGGGGTCTTGTGAGCAAAAATTCTACTTTGTGAGCTACTGGCATTAAAGTTGTGAACAAACGATTTGGCTGCCTAAATTAGCTTGCTCGGGAGCCATCCTTCCCAAGATCAAGTGATATCCCCCATCTCTTTTGACTACATTCTGGACCTAAAACGGCTTCCCTAACCCTGCTAAAAGTCACAGCCGTGCTGTAATTGATCCTCCCCATAGGCGTAATCTTCGTGGGGGCGGCGGGGCTTCAGCCCCCGCCGAAATTTTCAGGAAAGTGCTCAGCCTCCCCCGGGAGTCACTCTTGCTCCTAGCACAGCAATGCCTCTGGCCCAGCCCCAGCCCCCCCCGGGAAATTGGAAAGTCTACACCCTTGATCCTCCCCTCCTCTTTTCCCCCCGCTAGCCACGTGAGATCCCTCCCACATCAGAACTGGGGCTGGAACGAACCTTTTCTCATGAAGGGTGACACATTTTGGTTCATGCTGAAAGGACGCAGTGTGATGTGGTTAGTCATTGGGTTGGCTTTCATATTGTCAAACTTTCTGTGCTCCACAATCTTGTTCAGGACTGGTTCTGAGAGCTCGAAGCCCAGGAATTGGGCCACCTTTCAGATTTCCCGGGCTGGGTCCTAACAAGGAAGGGAGACAAGATGATTGACATGGAGCATTATGGCTGCCTCCGAGGCTGTCCTAAGGGCCAGTTTGTTTCTCATTTACAATCGCAATTGGCCCAACAATTATGACGCCAGGAACAGGACCACCACAGAAAAGTCCTTCGATATGAAAACACCCATGATTAGGGAACTGCTGCCAGAAGGTCCCAGCCTTGGCATAAAAATTGCCTGGCTTTAGAGCACAACTAGCAGTAGAGTTCCTTCAAAGCTAAAAGTACTACTGCATCACAGGGAGGTGTGTGCGTGTCAGTAAACAGCTCACCACTTTCAAATCTTCATAAAAGAGGAACAGAATTGGGCGTTGGTCCCTGGCTTCCCACCAACCACGGACATGGTCAAACCAAGATCCCCAGGCGACTGCAGAGAGACACAAGAGGTGTATGGTGTGCCCATGGCCTTCTGATTCGCACATTATCCTAGGGTTGCTAGAACTCCGGTGGCAGCATGGGCCCCCCACTGCCAGCCCCTGCCCCACAGCTGCCCATCAGCTGGCCGGTGGAGGGACTTACCAGGAGAACGAGAAAGGCCCAGACCATTTGCCCACAGGAAGTGACATCATCATGCCAGAGACTTCCAGGCAATGTTCTGGTATTTGGGCAAAATTCTATGGTAGAATCCGGTTTAACCACAGAGTGTCCAAATTCCAGAGTGTCATCCAGAAGTCGCTGGCATGATGATGTCACTTCCTATGTGACGCCGGCAACATGGTCTGGGCTTTTCTCCTGGTAAGTCCCACCCATCTCCCGCCAGGAGGATCCTGGCAACCATACTTTATCCCCTCCCAAATCTAGCCTGCAATTTTTGCATAGTTGGGAAGAAAACAGTGAAGACGTCTTATAGCTCCCTCCCTCCAAAGATAGTTTTATTTAGCCTAATCACTTGAGACAAACCCAGAATCCCTCTCCTCCTCTCATATCTAGTAGTTGAACCTTGGGGGTGCTGTCCTCCTCCCTAGACCAACCGGCTTTCTTTCCCCAGGGGTAGCATCCACTCACTCTTCCCAGCAAGGAAGTTCTCCAAATACTGGTCCCAGTTCCCTGGTTCTGGCATCATCAGGGTCATGCGGTGGAAGTGAATATAAGACACTGCATTGTCCTTGGGATTCCTGGCTACATAAATGATCTGTGGAAATACAACAGAAAGAAGAGAGAGAACCACACAGAGTTCAGGATCCAGACAGTTCACCCTCTGCCATCATTTAAATCTAAAAGGCACGCTGTCCTGCCATTTGCCAACCAATACTTAGATAAGGGGTCCCCAACCTTATTGAGCCTGCGGGCATCTTTGGAATTTCGATGCAGGGTGGTTGGCACAGCTGCAAAATGGCTGCCACAAGAGGCAGAGCTAGGGTTGCCAGCCTCCAGGTGGGGCCTGGGGATCTCTCACTTTTACAACTGATCTGCAGCTGACAGGGACCAGCTCCCCTGGAGAAAACGGCCGCTTCGAAGGGTAGCTTCTATGTCATTGTACCATGTGGAGGCCCCTCCCCTCCCCAAACTCCGCCCTCTCCTGGACCCACCCCCAAAGTCTCCAGGTATTTTCTAACCCAGACCTGGCAACCCGAGGCAGAGCCCATCACGAAATGTCAGGAGAGGGGTCAGGCATAACTATAATGGTAAATCTTCAACGTTCCAGGCAAAAGCTCTGCTCAACTAGGTGCATTTTTAAATGATCATATTGTTTTAATATCTTTTTGCATACAGACAGCTTACCTTCAGCCACATAGCTTTGTGCTGTGGTAGTAGCAGCTACCAAAGCAATATATTTTTTTTTTAAAAAAAGTTTGCATGGCCAATTTGATCTCTGTCGTGGTCTCTGTCACTGTGTTGCCATCCCTTCCAGGAAAACCCGGCCCCCTCTCTCTCTTTCACGTGGGTTGCCCAAAGTCAGCCTCCCAGGGGTGTCACTCAGTAGCATGCTAGATGGCCAGGCAGGCAAGGTGAGGACTTGTGCCGACTCTCTCAAGTTAAATAAACTTTATTTTTACAAGGTGCAAACTCAGGATATTGCAATGGACGGAATCTAGGTGCCCTAAGGAAAAGAAACCCAAATAGTTGCTGACTAAAGTTCTTACAGAATTCTACTCCTACAGACTAACACGGCTGCCCACCTGGGTCTAAAGTACTTACAGTTCATGTTACACCTGATCTCTGGCAGTTGTAGGATGCCCCTCTCCCTGGTGCACCTACAGCCCTCTTTAAGCATCCTTCTCCTCTGTCATCCTTCATGGCAAAACACACAGTCCAACACACTCAACCAAAGACCCAAGACTCACCGCCGTCTTCTCTCTCTCTATCTCTCTCTCTCTCTCTCTCCCCGCCAAACAAAGTGTGCTGCCCCCAGTCAGCGTTATCTGTAGCTTAGTAAAACTGTGCTGTATCTTTAAGACTTGTTGCTCCTGGGAATTGTAGTTCGCAGTTAGGGGGTCCCAGAAGCTTCCCTCTGACTGGCTCATTAAGAGCAATTTCCTGACTTTTATGGATCTTTTCCGTTTCTTTGTTCATCAACCCTTACGGCAAGGAGAGGGGAAGCCCATCTCTTCCTCACCGTGGCTATTGAACTAACCTAGATCACAAGATGTAACTTCCCACCCAGCTGTTGTGAGTACATGATCTGCTGAATGCGTGTGAAGTTGAATAAAGATGATTGAAGCTTTCTTCAGTGGTCGTGTGTTGGCTCACGCCTAGAGGTGCTGGCTTAGTCACAACTGGCGCTGGACGGGATACAAAGGAACAGCTCCCCTTTTCAGACCCCACCCCACGTGTGTTCTGGGGGCCTTCAGCCAATCTGTGTGCCAAGCCTTGGGGCTCAAACCCACCAAACCTGGACCCTCCCCTCAAGAGGTGTGAACACATCAAAGGGCAAGCGTGTTACCCCTCTCGCCTGGAGAAGGATGCTGTATCCAGCGAAGAGCACCTTCTTCCCAGCCACAGCGACACCTGGACAGCCCCCCATCCCCATAACTGTCAAGGCATCTCCTGCTCCCCTGCCTCTCATGGCAGCATCGTCTCCAGTGGCCAATCAGAAGCCCCGACCTGGATAGCCCAGGCAAGCCTGATCTTGTCAGATCTTGGAAGCTAAGCAGCGTTGACTGTGGTTAGTACTTGGATGGGAGACTTCCTTGCAGTACCAAGTTGGGAGGACAGAGGCAGGCTTTATTCAGCCACCTCTCTGAATATCCTCCAGGCTGCCAGTAGGGGTCAGTCACCAGAGGTCAACCTGACTTCCAGTTGCAGGCAGACACATTACCAAAAAATGCCCCCCCCTCCCCCAGAAGCCCTGCTGGACAAAAGCTCCACCTGGTCTTACCCACTTTCTAAAAACACTTAGCAGGTTCTGGGAAAGATGTTGGCTGATGCCCGCAGGCACCATGGCGCCCACGGCCTGTTCTGTCTGGCGCTCAGCCCCGGCTGAGCCAAGCACTTTTTCTAGGTGTGAGCAAATGCACAGCCAAGAAGAGACTTAAATCATCTTTATTTCACTCCACGAGCCTGCAGGAGATCATTACTCATGATCCAAACTGATGACTGGATGGGAACTTACAATTTAGTGATCCAGGTAAATTCTAATAGCTATGGTGAGAAAAAAGATGGGATTCTCCCGTCTCTTTGCTGAAGAGTAGAACAAAGAAAGCAGGAAAAGAACAATAAATCCTATTTTGTGCCTCAGAGCTACAGGCAATGACCCTTTATGAGCCAGTAAGGAGGCTGCTTTGGAACACCTAACCTGGGACTACGATCCCCAGAGTCAGGGGTCGTTTCGTAGAAAAAACAGCCATTTAACTGACCACTGTTACTTACAGTTAACTCTGCCAGGGGCAGCACAGGCGCCATGTTGGGGATCCCTGACTTAGATGGTTAAAAAAAAAAAGCCAAATTAAGCTCTGCACATGTACAGAAGCACTCACTACACTTTACACATTACCAGCTTGAGCCAGGAAACTGAAACAGGTCCCCAAGGACTTGTCCTCACATTAAGACTTGTCCCCTTGTCAGCAATGTCGCCTCAGTTGTCCTGACCTTACAGTTCTGCTCCCGGAAGGAAGGCGGCAGAAGTCGAAGTGGGAGGTGAGATTTGAGAGAGCAGGGAGAGGGCATCGCCTCCGCCTCTTCCAAACCTAAAATGCCAGAAGATGAAATTCAGTCTGTTGCCGAGAGATCTTCCCCCCGCTACCTTCACACATCTGTTTCCTGAAGCAGGACTTACTACTGACCTGTTGGGACTACTGAACTCTGAGGTAACAAATTTATGAAAGGCATTCGTTTGTACATGGGGGCCCAAGCACATTTCTGTGGGTCCCCTCCATGTTGGACCATGTCCACGATTTCCTGGATCCAGGTGGTTCCTGGGGAGAACAGGAGAGGGAAGATACCGAGGTATGACAATCCAGCCTGTTAGTCTCTCTGTGCTTTTTTCCTTGTAGCACTGGCAGTATGCCATATGTTATGTACATGGACCGCCACCAGAGGTCATTTCGGGGGGGAACGCGGGGGAACGCAGTCCCCCCGGGTGAGGTGCAGGGGGGCAGGGCACATGACGAAGCCCCGCCCCCTGCTTCCGGCCGCCCAGCTTCCAGCCCTCATTCAGCCAGGAGGAGGCAGGAGAAGAGGGAGGGTAAGTTGCTTCCTCCCCGACTCTCCCCACCCCTGCCTGCCTGGGACCAGGGAGGGCCTTGGCAGGGCTTCCTCGCACTCCCGCTGGCCTTGCAGGTCCACCGCCGGGCCCCTGATGTCAGGGGGTGTGGCATAGGCTAATGAGTTATGCTAATGAGTTCCCCTAGCTCTTTTTCTACAAAATGACCCCTGACCGCCACCAAGGGTCCACGGCACATGCAGGAGCTTGACTCCTGGAACAAAGGAAACTTTGGATCCTGGTTTCCCCCAGCCCCAACCAATAGCCACTTGGCGGGACATTCAAACCCTCCAATGGGAATAGGGGGTGCTGGGTGGATATGTATATAGTTGGCCCTGTCGGGCCGTTAGGATTAGTCTTGTGTTAAGTACAATAAACATGTGCAACCGCATGTTGTTGTCCGAGTCCTCCATGCGGCGAACCCAGTACTTTTCACCATATTTGTTCTCGATCCCCATTTACCTGCTCTTGGGTAACTGCAGATGAGAAGGTCATCAGGCCGGGCTTTAAAGACCCGTAAGTGGTCCCAGTTGTCTGCCGTAATGCACCAGCTTGCAGCACGTCACAGAGTCTAAACTTTCATGCTCAGATTTGAAATCCATCATCTGGTCAGACAATAGAACAGGCAGGGTTGCCAATCTCCAGGTGGGGTTTGGGAATCTCCTGGAATTACAATTGATCCCCAGATGACAGAGGTCAGTTTTCCTTGGGGAAAACGGCTGCCTTGGAGGGTGGACACTAGGGCATTATAGCCTACTGAGGCCCCTCCCCTCTGCAAACCCCACCTTCCACTGGCTCCACCCCCAAATCTCCAGGAAATTTTCGATTTGGAGTTGGCGATCCTTTTCTCCTCATGGCCCTATCCCTCTTTTTTCTGGTTCTGGCTGTGTCAACGGGCACGACCGCTTACCCACTTCAGTCTCCTCAGGCAATCAGAGGTCCTTTCTTTCCTCGCCTTTTCTGTCTTGCTTCCTTTGGTCTGTGCACAGAAGTTGTGTGTGTGTGTAAAAGAGGGGGAGAGAGTGCCATGAAAATGGGGAGGACATGGATTCTTGCCTGCGGTTTCTTGCCTGCAAGGATTGGGCGGGCTGCCTGCGTGGATTACGGGTTTAATTTTTGACAGAATGATATGTGCCAATGGCTAGTGGAGGGCAGAGGTTTTCTTTCACACAATTTCACCTTTGACAGAATGTGCCCAGGATCCTCAGTGATACAACTGACAAAAAGAGGTTTTAGTTAAAAATTAAAGTTTATAAAGGAATGGAACCAATTTTAGCTGCGAATGTAGAAGAAAGAGAGAGATGAAGAGACGGGACTGAAGGAAACACTGGTTGCTTCCCCCTGGGGGCAGGGAACACCTCCCTTGCTCTGGAAGGAGCCGTGGGCAGGGCAGGCTGGGTCCGCCTAACCCATCCTGGAGGCCAGCACTCCCTCTAAGCTGTGGAGTCTTGTGAGCAAAAAATCAACTTTGTGAGCTACTGGCATTAAAGTTTAGCTGGAAGTTTTCTTTTGCTGCAGCTTCTATGATTTTGTTATATAATGGCCCCGGTCACACGGAGCATTTGCCCCGCTGAAGGCATGGTCCTCCGGCGGATTTTCCGGGCGCGATCTCACTGGAACATCTGGGAGGCGTAGCACTCCCGTGGCCAACCCATGGCAAACCGCCGAAGCCGCGTAGTTAAAAGCTACCAGGATTGACCTATCAGCAAATGGTTTGCCCCGGGCTGCCCCCGGACTCCCGTGGGGTGATTGCGCCGGCGTCCTGTTTGCTGCGTGTGCCGACGGTGGAAGCCCCGGTGTGCCGCTGTCAAGTCTGATCGCCTAATCGCGCATCAGATTGCGACGGCGCAAAGAGCCACGCCTCCCCCCCCCCGCATTTTCTGTCCCGTGTGACCGGGGCCAATAAGTGATATCACAATGTAGTATTTCTGGAAGCCCATACATTCTTTCTCTTAATGTTTATGCACAATATAGAATTGATTGTGAGCCGCCCTGAGCCTGCATTGCGGGGAGGGCGGGGTATAAATTTGAATAATAAATAAATAAATAAAGTTGTGAGCGAGCGATTGGGCTGCTGCATAAATTAGTTGGCTCTGGAGCCATCCCTTCCTGAGCTAAGACAAAAATGTGTGAGCCAGAGGCTAAAAAACTGTGAGCTAGCTCACACTAACTCAGCTTAGAGGGAACACTGCTGGAGGCCATTGCTGCTGTTCCCCTCTCCTCACCCTTCCTTCACACAATTGCCTAGTGTGAATTGCTGTTTCAGCCCAGCACTATGATGGGAACCATGATGCGTTTTGCTCTCTGCCCCCCCCCCAATCTTCCCAGAGATGGCAGCCCTATGCAGTAACCTGGTACTCCCAGGGGTAATTTCGTAGAAAAAGAGGTGCAGGAGCTCATTAGCATAACGTATTTGCATATGCCACACCCCCTGACATCACCGGAAGTATGTCAGAAGGCAAAACCCACCACTCAGGCTCCACTGGACTACTTTGGAATGCTAGGTATTTGGGGGGGGGGATGTGCAGATCTGTCCTTGCAGAGGAGGGAGCGCTTGTACCTGAATGTGGGGGGGGAATCTGCAACTTATTTACCTGCTTCTGCTTCTTGCTCCTCGTGGTCTGACTGAGGGCTGCTGGGAGCAGGGGGCGGGGTTTGTTGCATGTGCCCGCCCCCTTGGCTCCTTACTGCCGGAGCTCCGCTCCTGCGTGCTCCTGCAGGAAATTACCCCTGGGTACTCCTATTCTTCTCTCAAAGCTGGAGACTGGATTGAGGTGTTGGTCCTGGCCACTGACTCTTTCCTCCTGTTTTTAGTTCCATTCTGTTCTCACCTTCCCTAGCGATAAAATTCAGTTCCCCTGCAGAAAATGGCAGCTTTCGAGGGCAGACTTTAGATAGCATCACACACCTATGCTGAGCTTCCTTCCCAGGCTCCACCCCCAAATCTCCAGGAATTTCCCAACCCAGAGTTGTTAACCTCATGGGATTGGCATGGACAAATACCCTGTGAGAGGGGTGTTGTAATAAGAAGAATTTCATGAGAATATGTGAAATAGCTGGCTGGATCCAAACCCTAAATTTAATGCCTTCAGGTGTAGCTGCAGCTTTAAACCACTTTCGGATCTCACCTAAACACGGTCTTTTCCCCTCTACAATCTGATCACAGAGATGTTGTGAGTATAAAATTGATAAATGCCTCACATATGCCACCCTGAACTCCTTAGAGGAAGCGTGGAGTACAAATGTTAGAAACCATTTAAGACCTGCCAATCAGAATGGGAATGATAAATGGACAACTGAGGCTGCAGTTCTACGGACATTTTCCTGGGAGTAAATTCCATTGAACAAAACATGACTTTTTTCCAAGTAGACCACTTTAGGATTTATCTCTAAATTACTTTCATTCCAGTTCATTTGCAAATTCATATACAATGATTAATGAAACACTGCACAAAGTTGGTTGTCCTTTGCTTACAGAGTCAAGGCATATTTTACCAAATAGGAGTGCTATCAACAGTCCAGGCACATTTTTGTGACAGTTTCATTGAGTCACCCGAAGGTGCGCTTTATCGCTGTGTATGGAAGGTCAGGCCACTTGCGCGACATGAAACTTACGGCAGTGCATCCCCACTTGCATTTCCACCAGTGCAAGATCTTGTATGACCAGTTTACAGGAGGAAAGGAGTAGTGTTGTTGCACAAGCAACAACTATAACCAGTTTATGGGAGGAAAACAATAGGTGCTGCACAAGCTCTTGCACAAACAGATCTGTGCTAAGCAGAGGTCATTTCGGGGGGGATCGCGGGGGAACACAGTTCCCCCGGGTGAGGTATGGGGGGCACACGACGAAGCCCCGCCCCCTGCTTCCGGCCACCCCGCTTCCGGCCCTCATTCAGCCAGGAGGAGGTAGGAGAAGAGGGAGGGTAAGTTGCTTCCTCCCCGCCTCTCCCCACCCCTGCCTGCCTGGGGCCAGGGAGGGCCTTGGCGGGGCTTCCTCGTACTCCCGCCGGCCTTGCAGGTCCACCGCCGGGCCCCTGATGTCAGGGGGTGTGGCATATGCTAATGAGTTATGCTAATGAGTTCCCCTCACTCTTTTTCTATGAAATGACCCCTGGTGTTAAGTCCATTTATGTTTCTGCTTCAGCATCCGTGGATCCTAGTCATTGCCTTTCCATTTTCAGCTCTGGAAAACTGGGTTTTTTTTATTGTTTCCAAAACCAGCATAACCTCTCAGACTAGAATAAAGAAGTCATGATGAAATTTATTGTGCCCTTTGTGTGGATGCCTCCCTGGCAGCAGAGGTTTTGGAGGATAAAATGGCCACATACACCACACTGAGCTCTTTGGACAGAAATGTATACAGCTTAAGACACAGACAGATTAAGAAATGGGCAACGGAATGGTGGTATCAAGCAAGGCTATTTGTTTAATTAAAATTAATTTGGAAATGAAAAATACAGACGTGATTAATTTTAAAAATCCACATGTAAAATTTTGATGCGGCCGGCCCTCGTTTGTGGCTTCATAACTTATTTTATTCAATGCACATGAAATCTATAGTTCTGGTATCTGGCACGTTTGGGTTAAAGTTTCCATGATGGGCCCAAAGATGTGCTTAGAGCTGCATGCGGAAGGTCAGACCGCTGCCCCCCAGTTCTCGGGCACAGACTTCGTCTAGGTATTCACTTTGAGCCACAGTGAAATGGTCCTTCCAGTCTCCCACAGTGCCTACAAGAGGTGAAGACAAACGGGGGGGGGGTGTCAGTGAAAGTGTTTCCTGACTTCCTTTTCTACTATTCAAATTTGGCAAATGTTAAAACTTCCTGTCCTCAGAGAACCCTGTTCCTTGCAAGTTGGTCTGCAAAAACCACCCAGCAACACATGATATATGATGCAAGACATAATGAAGCTACCTTATACTGAATCAGACCCTTGGTCCATCACAGTCAGTATCATCTACTCAGACTGGCAGCCGATCTCCAGGGTCTCAGGTAGAAGTTTTCCACATCACCTGCTGCCTGGTCCTTTTAAGCAGGGGATTGAACCAAGGACCTTCTGTATACCAAGCAGATGTTTTTTTTCATTGAGCCATGGCCCCTCCATCTGGCATAGAATCCCAGCTAGATCCTCTCAGAGGTCCAGAGATACCCAGGTCAGTTCCAGTGTCTGAACCCCCCGACACAATAATATGCCGCACATAAAATAAGGTGTATACAAAAGAAGGTTTTGGGAAGCCATCAGCGGTGGTGGGGAAAACGTGAAAGTTTTGCAAGATGATATCACGTAGAAGCCCCAAAATGAACCTCTGTCGTTCAGAAGAGAATATAGAGGGAAACATCTGTGCAGAAGCAGCCCATGTCAACTAGTGCACAATGTAAACAAATGTCTCCAGATTTATGTACTCTATCAGTACAGTGGTGAAGTCGACTATTAAGGAGAGATACCTGACCAAAGACTCCAGAGTAAACTCAGCAGTCATGGGATGAGAGGACGGGTTCTCTTGATTAAATGACAGAAGGCAAAGAGAAAGAATAATTAGACAGTTCTCACAATGGAGGGAAGTAAGCATTGGGGTTCCGCAAGGATTGGTGTTAGGGCCGGTACTATTTAATTTGTTCATAAATTATCCGGAACTAGGAGTGAGCAGTGCAGTGGCCAAGTTTGCCGATGACACGAAATTATTCAGGATGGTGAAAAACAAGGTGGTCTGTGAAGAGCCCCAGGAGGATCTCCACAAACTGAGTGAGTGAGCAACAATCTGGCAAATGAAGTTCAGTGTTAGTAAGTGTAAAGTGATGCACATGGGGACCCAGAAAACCCCAACTTTAAGTGTAGGCGAATGGAGTCTGAACTTGCTGAGGCTGAAAGGGGAAAAGGTCTTGGGGTCGTAGTAGATAGCTCAATGAAAGTGTCAACGCACTGTGCTGCAGTGGTGAAAAAGGCAAACTCTATGGTGGGGATTATAAAGAACAAGAGGGGGACCCGCGATACTCGCGGGGGGGGAGAAGAGCTCCGTCTCCTCCATCCCCCCCTCAATCTCCCCAAGGCTGCGGCGGCGAGGCCGGTCCTCCACCCCCCTCACCGCCCGGCTCGGCCGGGCTCCACGGCGGCGGCGGTGGCGAG
>NW_015172711.1:36580-46348 GCF_001447785.1 Gekko japonicus
AGCTACAGAGCGTTCCCTGCGCATGCGCAGGGGACACTCTGTCACTTTCGGGGGGATTTAAACATCCCCCCGAAAATTTTTTCAACTTTTTCGATTTTTGTGCACACGTGGGAACTGGCCCACGTGTGCACAAACCTTCCCCTCCCTCCCAAGTGCCCCCGGAGCGCTGATTTAGCGATCCGCACTCAGGGGGCAACTTGGCTATTAGATATGTAGATTAGATTGAAAATAAAGCAGCTAATATTGTAATACCCCTGAACAGATCTATGGTGCAGGCTCATTTGGTTTACAGTTTGCAGTTCTGGTCACCGTATCTCAAAAAGGACATTGCGGAGCTGGGAAAAGTGCAGAGGAGGGCAACCAATATGATTAGGGAAACGGAGCACCCAAGTCTCAGACCCATTACTATACCCAATGAACCTTCCCTCTGCTCCTGTCCCAGATCCAGTATACCCACAAAGCAGGTCCATAGCCAAGTGGGTACCACCCCAAATAAAGTACTGGTTTGACACCCCTGGAAATGTGGTGGCCACACCTAGTGAGAATGCTTACCACAACTATACTACTAGACCCTTCCATCCCTATTAGAATGGTGGCCAGAACCCAGCCTCTGGCCCTTACCTTTTCTCATGAAGGGCGACACAGATTGGTCCAAGAGGAAACAAGGCAGAGTGCTGTAATTAGTCATTGGGTTTGCTCTCATGCTCTCAAACGTTGTGTGCTGTACAATCTGGCTAATAAGTGGATCTGGAAGAGTTATGCCTAGGAACTGGGCTACTTTCTGGATTTCCCGGGCTGGGTCCTACGGAAAAAGACAAGAAGGTTGACAGTGAGGATTGTGACTCTTTGTAAATGGGACCGCTCCGCAAGGAAGCTCACTTCATTTTTTTTTCTTGCTTGATTTGTGTCCTTCTGTGAGATGCTCGCAACATCAAGAGTCATTGCTTAGAGTATTTCTAGCATCTGAATTCCTTTGCAGCAGAAGGGACTGCCTTGAACTCTGCATGTCAGCAGCTCACCTCTTTCATATCTTCGTAAAAGAGATACAGAATCGGGTGTCGGTCCTTGGCTTCCCACCAACCACGGACATGGTCAAACCAAGAGCCCCAGGCGACTACAAGGATACACAAGAGGTAGAGAGTGAACCACAGCCGTTGGATTCCTACTGCATCTCTTGTCTAGTACAGGTATACGTTTTGTATGGCTGGGAAAAAATAATGAAGTACTTTGCACTTCGCCTAAATGATCCACCTCTTACAGCTGGAGCAGGGCTTTTGAACAAGCTAAGTAAACTACAATGTAGAGCTTTGGATTATGAGTATCCTCAAAATGCAACAACAATAACAAAAAAGCTAAACATACTCAATTACCATTTTGGGTAATGCTTTGGGTCCTTCTTCACCAACCTTCTGGAGTTCTTTGAGCAGGTTAGTAACCATGAGGAGAAGAGGGCTCTGGTAGACATTATATGCTTGGACTTCTCTCTGAATGCTGGAGATTGAACTGATGTGTCAGTCCCGGCCTTCTCCCATAAACCAACTACTTGTTTCTTTCTTCTATTTTTGAGTTCCATTCTGTACTTACCCTTCCCAGCGATGAAATTCCCTAGAAACTGGTCCCAATTTCCTGGTTCTGGCAACAGTTTGCCCACTTGATGGAAATGGAAATAGGAGACCATGTTGTCCTTGGCATTCCTAAAATTCCTGGCCACATAAATGATCTATAGAAACAAATAGGGAACACAAGAGTCCTAGTTCTAAGTCCTTCAGCCTCCCAAACTCCAGTCAGAAAGATTAGCTTCCCCATATCTGGAAGCCATAGGCGCTGACCCAGCTTGCCCACTTAGGTTTGCCACCACCCAGGTGGGAAATACAAAAACTGAGGGTCACAGTGTTAGGAAGACATACAAAAATATATATCACTGTGTACAATAAATATATGCTTATGGTAAAACAATTTTATGCTTTATTCTTTTTCTTTTTATATTTTTCAATATTGTAGTCTAAATATCGGTATCAAATATTAGCAAAAATGTATTTCACCCAAACAATACATCGAGTACAGGTTTACATTCAGACAGCACCTTGTCCGTAACATGGCCTGGAGACCATGGGCCAAATTAACCTCTCCATATACTCATAGGCTGTCTCTTTTTTATTAAGACTTCATATGTTCCAAACTAGAGCCCAGAATAGTCAAACACAGGCCGAATTCAGACTGGCAGTTTGGCCCGATATAGGCACGTTTCAGAAACGTTTCACAAACAGAGTAAAGGGGCCCTTCACACAGGCACATCTGTCAGGCGTTCCCCAGCCATACTCAACCCGTCTCCTAAGGCTTCCCTCCTGAGTTTAAAAGATGCCAGGTGAAAGTGGTATCAAACCCTGGAAAGCGCAATTATCCCACGTCCATCCCGCACCAACAAAATGTGAACGCCAAAAGCCAGTTTTTCTTGTGCACTTATGTGCATAAGCACTTATGCGCATAAGCACATATCTCCAGATTACCAAAAAGAAAGCCATGCCTTACAGCCTCTGCCAGGGGTGGGCCAACAGTGTGAACGCTCCCTTGCAACTCCTCCCCGGTATGCTCCTGCATCCGTCGGTGCAGTGTGACTGGGAAACTGTTCCGGGTCTTTTTTGCCACGACTCCCCCCACCCCCGCTTCAAACTGCCAGTCTGAACTCAGCCACAGGTCCTCAGACTTGGCCTTGGCTCACACGAAGCCCTCTCCTAGCTGTCCATACCTTGCAGTTCTGCTCCCAGAAGGAAGGAGGGATGAGCTGAACTGGGAGGTGAGTTTTGAGAATGCGTGGAGCGGGCATCGCCTTGGCTTGGTCTATGCCTGAAAGATAAGGGGGGCGCATTCAGCTGCCTTGCACTAAGGAACCATTCAGCTCGCACTGTTAAGTGAAATTCCCTTAATAACTCATCACTCAGTTTTCCTCTGGAACCCAACAATCCGTTTATCTTCCTCTGTTAGGAATTTGGAGCCTGGCTTGAATCAATTTGTTCGAAAGAGACGTTTGACTTCTGAATTTACAGCTGAATTTCATTCTGCAGATACTCAGAGGGAGGCAGTGTCTTCCCAAGTGTTCCTGTCTTCCTGCTAGAGCACCACACTGTGGTGTGTAACAGCAAAAGTTCAAGAGCTGAAGTTACAAAATGGAGCATGGAGCACCAACGTATGGTATGATAACAGAAAATCACGAGGAGAAATCAAAGAGAAATCCCTCTTTTGAAAGAGACTAAGTGAAATCAATGGCTATAACTAAAAAAGTGGATGATAGAAAAGGAAATTCCACTCCCCATAGCTACTCTACCTTCAGCCCACCCCCATACCTCTGTTCCCTGAAGAAAGACCCATCTTCTTACCAGAGGGGATGGGTTTTGGAAAAAACACATCTATGAAGGGCATGCGTTCATGTGTTGGGGCACGAGCACATTTCTGTGGGTCCCCTCCATGCTGAACCATATCCACAATTTCCTGGATCCAAGTGGTCCCTGGAAGGATTAGGAGGGTGAAGAGGCACTCAGAATTCAGTCAAGGACCCTTAATCTCCTGCAGCCCCTTATGTATGAACAGGGGTCATTTCCTACAGGAGCGCACAGGAGCAGAGCTCCGCCAGTAAAGAGCCCAAGGGGTGGGCACATGCAACAAGCCCCACCCCCTGCTCCCAGCAGCCCTCAGTCAGAGCAAGAAGCAGCCAGGTAAGTTGCAGAGCCCCCCCACCCAGTCCCCCAGTCCAAAACAGTCCAGTGGCACCTTTAAGACCAAGTTTTATTCAGGTACAAGCTCTCCCTCCTCTTTCACTTATCAACACGTCTGGACTCAGTACTTTATACCCTCCCTCTCCAGCAACTCCATTTACCTGCTTTGGGATAAGTACATATGAGAAGATCATCAGGCCGAGCTTTGAAGCCCCATAAGTCACCCCACTCCTCTGCCGTTGCACTGACCAAAGGGACTCCCTTGACCTCCACCAGTGAAGAGCGCTTGATGGACTTGGGGTCCAGCGCTTCCAGCCCAGCTCTGAGTTCCATCACCTGGCAGGGCAGGAAAATAGAGAGGTGATTATGCGTGAGCCTTTTCACCTGACTTGCTCCAAAATTATGAATTCCTTGTGCCCCTCCTCCTGACATCACCTATTGGCAGAGCAAAGAGCATAACGACCTACCTACCAGAGTCATCCACTCCTTTCCAGTGGTCAGAACTCCTTTTTCGCCTCTCTCCCTTCCTAAGAATCCTCTGTGACCCAGGAACTGAGTAGGAAGTGTGTTTCAAAGAAAGCACCGGGGGAGTATTTTTCAGGCCAAAGTTTCTCTCAAACAAAGCTCGGGCGTGAAGCCAGAACCATCCCATGCTAACATCACCAGCTGGGTTTTATAACTGGGTAAAACCTCAGCGGGAAACAGGCATGTTTGTTTTAACAATTTTGCGTGATCGCTGCTGATAGAAAACTTTTGGTTTTTATACTACATAATCCTTAAGTTTAAAGTAGCCCCCTTTGTAGAGAATCAAAGTGTCCTGGGGGAGAGTTTGACCTTTGACCTACCATAAACCAAGATAACAAAGGCTGGGCAGGGCCTTTGGTTCATATATGAGTGACCTCAGGGATGTAACCATTTGGGAACCAATGCAGTTAGCAGGTTTAAAAAGAGATGGTGATCCAGCCCCACCTCTTATCATGAGAGGTAGCACACTGTGTGTCGCGTGCCTGCAAACAATAGTGGAGTTTCACGTTGTGGGGCAAGCGCTGCCTCTGCTCTTGTTCTGACACATGGGCCTTTTCTGCATTCTCATTTTCCTTGCTTGTATGTTCCTGTTTCTTCGGGGGGAGGGGGTCTGTTCTGCATGTGCATGTCTGGTGGTCAATTCAATATTACACAGGTTTATGTGGTGGACATGTGAAAAAGCAAAAGTATTTTGGACTGAAATACATGCTGAAATGGAAAAAAATTTGAAATGTAAATTTAAGAAAGAACCAGAAATATTACTTTTGGGACTTAAAATGGAAGAAGTCAATATGGCAAAAAGGACATTGATGTGGTATATGATCACAACTGCCAGAATGACATATGCTCAATGTTGGAAACAAGATAAGGTCCCTGACATTGGGGAATGGATAAAAAAACTACTTTTTATGGTTGAAATGGACAAAATGACAAGGAAACTTAATAACTTGGAAGCAGAAGAATTTTTTGCAGACTGGAAAGACTTTAAAGAATACTTAGAAAAATACTGGGATTTAAAAGACAATTTGATTTGCTTTGATAACTATTGAAAATTAAATGATAGTAGAGAATAGAGAAATGTATAAGAATAACATTTGAAGGATAAGTTACTTATAGATGTATTATGAAAAAGAGAGGTATGAAGTGAATATAAGAACTGAGCTGGAGGTTGGAGCACTGTGGGAAGCCGAAAAGGGGGGGGGGAGAGGAGGAATGGATGTATAACGATGTAAGCTTTTGATATATGTTTACTTTTTTAATATATCCTAATAAATTGTTTTTTAAAAAAATATTACACAGGTATATGTCCATCATATCTTGCTCCAGATTTAAACTGCATGCTTTTATGCCGGACATACCAAGGTGTAATATTGAATTGACCACTAGAGGGAGCAAAATGTGTGTGGAACAGACCCTCCCCTCTACAAACAGGAACTTACAAAGTGAGGCAAAAGAGAATGAGGAAAAGCCCACGAATCTGGCAATAGAGGAGGAGAAGCCAAAACCCGGGGTGCAACATTTATTTTTTGATTAATTTTTTTTTCATTCTTCAGCAGGTGTTATTTACATTGGCTTATCAAAGATGGGTTTCCAGAGTTCTTGGCAAAAATTAGTCGATGATAGATTGCAGAGACTGAGTTTGTCTTTTGAGACTTTAAAGCAAATGGAATACTCCTCTCTGCATGTAAACTGATTAAATCCAGAGTGTTACACTTTGACAAATGGAGCACCAGCTGTAGAGCACGAAGGGTATCCTCCTTGTATAGGGTTGCCAAGTCAACTTACCTTCAAAGCGGGGGGATTCCGGGCTCCGTTGGGAGTTTCCCTGTGCGCGCACAGTGCGCGCATGCCACGACGACGTCACCGAAAGTGACGTCATTGCATCGCCCACGTTGGGGGCGGGGCACCGTGACTCGAGGGAAAACCATAGAGTTTTCCCTCGATTCCCAGAGTGTCCCCCCCCCACAACGTGGCCAGCATGATGATGTCACCTCCGGGTGACATCATCACGCTGGGGACGCCCTCCGGCAGGGGGCGGAGTTCCCCCGGGGCCCGATCCGCTGGCAGAGGGTAACGGACCTCCCGGGTGGGGATTTACCCGCCCCCAGCGGGGGCTTGACAAGCCTATCCTTGTACTACCCGGGTCTCCCTATTCCAAGGACTCTGCCTGTGTATTGTAAATCCTTAATTGTCCCTAAAAGCAGAATACTCTTCACTAAGGCTTAATTAAATGTTTTACCATTGCGGGAGTTAACCGGCAGGCTCCTAGGGATTCCCTTTTCTGAACGATTTTGTGATTGTAAATCAGGGAATCTAGATACTATCTGGCACTTTGTTGATTGTAAGGAGCATGAGCTTGCTAGAGATAAATGGATCACAGTATATATTCAGAAGTGGGGATGTGTCAAGAAGCAGTTACAAAGCCTCTGGCTGATACCAACCCAAGAGTAACTCTTGCTGTGGCAAAAATTTTATCAATGTTTTTAATTGACTTTTATCTGTAATGGTATATTTTATTTCTTGTACTTTGTATTTCTGGTTGCTTGGTTATTTTCTGTATTTTTGGATTGTACAGTTGTGTACCATATGGACTATCAAACTTGTTTGCTTGTGACCCATTGGTCCATGAGCATGAAGTTTAGAATAAAGGAATAAAGGGGAGGAGGAGGAGGAGGAGAGATTGGATTTATACCCCGTCCTTCACTTGGAGTCTCAGAGTGGCTTACAAACTCCTTTCCCTTCCCCTCCCTACAACAGACACCCTGTGAGGTAGGTGGCGCTGAGAGAGCTCTTTCGAGGACTGCTCTTGAGAGAACAGCTGTGAGAGAACTGGTGAGTGACCCAAGGTCACACCAGCAGCTCCATGTGGAGGAGTGAGGAATCAAGCCTGGTTCTCCCAGATTAGAGTCTGTGCTCCTAACCACTGCACCAAACTGGTTCTAATGTTTAACTTTTTTAAATGCTCCTCTTTAACTTTAAAAAACTCTCCTATGAAGCTGATTCTCGATGCACAAAGTGCAGTCATGGTGCTTCTTTGACGCAGGGGCTCACAGCTGCCAGTAAAACACGTGCCTTCTCCTCTGTGGCCCCCACCTTGGGAATGGCCTGCCGGAGGAGGTCAGGAAGGCTCCCACTTTCAGGGCTTTCCGTAAAAACCATGCAAAACTAAAATTATCCAGGAGGGCTTTTCCACTCAGGCAACAGAGTTGCACCATATGAAACAATTCACAAAGTTATTAGGGGACTGTGGTATACACTACTTTGTACAGCTTGCAGAAACTAGGATCCTGCTATGGAATTTACATCGTTGAATGTGTCATTTCCCCTTTAATTTGGGGGGGGGGGATCTGTAATGTATCCAGTCCAGACAAGTCCAGAGACAAATGCAGAGCTTTGCTCCAAGAGACAATGGACTATGCGGATCTTAGCCCACTCCAATCAGGGGGCTAGGTTCCCGGCTGAGAGCCTATGGGACTCTCGGCCACTGTAAATAACCTATAGGGAAGTAGGGGTGTGTTTTGGGTGGCGGTTTCTTGGGGGATATAAGCCGGCCTGCGAGCTGGCCAAAGTCATCTTGTTCCGGATAGAATTAAGTACGCTTTGCTGAAATCACTCTCCATCTGCGTACTTTTCAGAATCGCACTTGTTTTTCTCCAGTTTTTGGAGTGGCTGGAGAGAACGCCCATGTGGACACCCTCCCATCACTATTAAGTGAAGAGGGGAGGAGTGTAAATTTTCTTTTCAGCACACACACACACACACACACCTTAGCCATTCAAAGAGCTTTCCCCCCTTTTCTTGCCAAGCCTAGTTGCACCACTTCAGCCCAGCTTGGCAGGGAAAGGGATACTGAAGAGAAAGGAGGTGGTCAGGACTTGAGTGTAAACACTATTGCACCTGGCCTTCTGCCCATGCCCAACTGGGAAGGGGGAGAGACGGTGGGATGGAGAGTGTGGCAGCAGCGATGCCAGCCTCCAGGTAGAACCTGCAGATCCTCCAGAATTACAGCTCATCTCCAGATTGCAGAGATCAGTCCCCCTGGAGAAAACAAATGTTTTGGAGGGTGGATTCTATGGCATTGTACCCCACTGAGGTTCCTGTCCTCCCCAGGCTCCACCCCCAAGTCTCCAGGAGTTTCCCAACCTGGATCTGGCAACCGTACCCCCCCCCCCCCACCCTGTTAGGAACAGGTGTGGGTGTGGATGCTGTTGCTGTCTGTTCTAGCACTGTTCTGCTGTTGCTGTGTCCAAGGCACATTTCTGGGGGATGGCCATTGGCGGATGGCACAGACAGTGGGAGGGACAAAAGTCTACTGTGCACTTTAGACAGAAATGTTTGTGGTTTACCAAATGGTTTATGGAAGGGGCACTGAAACGGAAATACTAGGAAGCGAGTCCCTTTATTTTCATTAAACTAATTTCACAAATGGAAACACAAAGGCGATTATTTTAAAAGGCCACAGACGAACTTCAATGTGTTTGGCCCTTGCTTGTGGCTTCATAACTTATTCTGTTTAAGGCAGACCCAATTTATAATCCAGCCAAGTGTGGGTGGAATTTTCCATGATGAACAGAAAGATGTGCTTAGAGCTCCGTGCGGAAGGTCAGGCCGCTGCCCCCCAGTTCTCTGGCACAGACTACATCTAGGTGCTCACTTTGAGCCACTGTGAAGTGGTCCTTCCAGTCTCCCACAGTGCCTGCAGGAGGTAAAAACAAACCAAGAAGCAAAATCAGCAAATGTGTCTCCTGTGATCCTCTCCTACTCTTCGAATTCAGTGAATTTCAGATTTTCTGTGTTAAGAGAATGCTGTTCTTTGTTGTTGTTTTTTAAAACAAGTTTTATTATTTGGATATATCGACATATTCAGCATTGTAACTTTTCTCTCAACATATACCCTTTTCTCATTTCTTCTACCCCACCCTTCTCTTGGCCTCCCGCAATGCTCTCACCCCCTTATGTTATTCTTTAAATCCAAAACTTCTTATTCTTTTTCTTATTTTTTCTTTCTTTCTATTCATCATTTATAACCTATTCATTATCTATTTCTCAGGTAACATTTTACTTTTACAACCTTTTCAATCAATAGTATTCTGTTCTTAATAACTATCAAAGCAAAGTAAATTATTTTTTACATCCCAGTTAGTCTCTATGTATTCCTTAAAATCAATCCAATCTTCAATAAATTCTTCATCCTCCTTGTTATTAAGTTTCCTTGTCAGTTTGTCCATTTCTGCCATGAAAAGCATTTTCTTTATCATTTCTAACCAGGCATGTTCCAAGATGGCTCTCTTGGGGGTTTTTAACAGCTTCTAAGGTGAATATTGGAGCTGCGGTGGCTCAAGTGGATAAGACGCTAAACTGCAGGCTGTGGAAGGTCGGTAGTTCAGGAGTTTGAGACCCAGGTTGCCGCGTGACGGAGTGAGCTCCCGTCTCTAGTTCCAGCTCCTGCCAACTTAGCAGTTCGAAAGCAAGAAATTGCAAGTAGATAAATAGGGACCACTTCAGTGGGAAGGTAACAGCGTTCCGTGCACCT
>NW_015172711.1:47689-50704 GCF_001447785.1 Gekko japonicus
ACACTCTGCCACTCACCAGCTGGCCTGCAGTGGAAGCTCCACCCCTGAAGAGTCCCATAGCGTGTCGATTTGGTTGGTGCGATGACATCACTCGGCAGTGACGTCATCACGCCGGGGACATCACACATTGACACCAGTGTTCCCCCTAAGCTGAGCTAGTGCAAGCGAGCTCACAGTTTTTAAGCCTCCGGCTCACACATTTTCGTCTCAGCTCAGGAAGGAGGGCTCCAGAGTGAACTAATTGATGCAGTAGCCCAATCGCTGGCTCACAACTTTAATGCCGGTAGCTCGCAAAGTAGAATTTTTGCTCACAAGGCTCCACAGCTTAGAGGGAGCATTGATTGATGCTCTAGCATTTTGCCCAAAAACTCTCTGATAACCACACTGTGCCTTGGCCACAGCAGCCGCAAACAGTCCACACTGGACTCAAAACTTCATTCTGTCACTTCAGACCAACTCGGCTACCTGCCTAAATCTACCTTCATGGAAAGTACTTTCTTTAGTTACTTCTACGAGTCTAAAAATGTATAGATTATGCAGGTAGTTCTGTATCTCTGCTAAGCTTTATGCCACTCTTGTGAACATGACCCTACCCCACTCGGTTTTCTCACGAGACCCATAAGCCCCATAAGATCCCCTCCCACACTGTAATCAGGGCCGGAAACCCAGCCTTTGCCTCTCACCTTTCCTCATGAACGTCGACACGGCTGGATCCATCATGGAAGGAGGCACGGTGCTGTAATTAGCCATTGGGTTGGCTTTCATGTTGTCAAACGTAGTGTGATGCACGATCTTGTTCAAGATTGGTTCCGGGAGCTCTACGTCTAGGAAGTGGGCCACCTTCCGGATTTCCTGGGCTAAGTCCTAGCAATGGGTAGAGACCAGAGGGAGGAGTGCATCTTTTTCTGACTGGGACACGGCCAGAACGTACTTCTCCATCTTGATTGGAGTACTGCAGTGAGAAACACTCACAGCTTGGGTTGCCGGCTCCAGGTTGGGGAATACCTGGAGATTTGGGGGGTGGAGCCTCTGGAAGGTGAGGTTTCAGGAAGGGAGGGACTTAGAGTTTGAGTGCTTTTTGCTGGGAATTTAATGGCTCCTGTCCCCAGCTCCTCTTCATAAGGTTGCCAGTCCAAGGGTTGGGGCAGCAATGACATTGACATTGCTGCATGACATCTGGGTACAAACTGGAACGGATGCAGAATAGGCCTAAGAACTGTTGGAAACCAACTGGTCAATTCCATGGTTTTACATGGAACTGTAGGGTTTCCAGCTCTGAGCTGGGAAATACCTGGAGATTTGGGGGGGGGGTGGAGCTAAGGTTGCCAGCTCCGGGTTGGGAAATGCCTGGAGATTTTGGGGGTGGAGCCTCAGGAAGGTGGGGTTTGGGGAGGGAAGGGACTTCAATGGGGTGTCATGCCATAAAGTCCACCTTCCAAAGCAGCCATTTTCTCCAGGTGAACTGATCTCTGTTGCCTTGAGATCAATTGTAAACCCAGGTCATCTCCTGGCACCAACTGGAGGCTGGCAGCCCTGCCCACAGTCATAGCCTGAAGCATTTCCAGCAGAAAACTTCCTTTGTAGCTGAGCTTCATACCTGGGACGGGGTCTGTTTGCACATCAGTTACTTACTTCTTTCATGTCTTCATAAAAGAGATATAGAATCGGGTGGCGGTCTTTGGCTTCCCACCAGCCCTTCACATGGTCAAACCAAGAACCCCAGGCGACTGCAAAGAGAAGCAGAAAGTGGAATGAACTACACAATCCTGATTTGCCTCTTTGTTTTCCTCCTACCCCACACCCTGACCTTAGGGTTGCTGGCTTCAGGTTGGGAAATGCCTGGAGATTTTGGGGGTGGAGCCTCAAGAGGGCGAGGTTTGGGGAGGGGAGAGACCTTAGTGGGTTATAATGCCATAGAGCAGGAGTGTCGAACTCATTTGTTATGAGGAGACCTTGTTGGGCTGGTCCATGTGTGTCATAAAATGTAATGCCAGGGAGCAGAGATATAAACTTTATAAAGGACAAGGGTTTAGTTAAAATAAAAACATGCTTAAAACATTAGCACTCTTGCAATATTTTGTTTATTTAACAGTGTCTGATAACTGACACCTCTTGTTCTGACTTATTACACCAAAATGTCTGTGCTGTTGCAATCTTGAGTATGCTGTTCAGGTGTGCATCTGTAAGCTGCAAACCTGCAATGATGAAGAAGAAGCAGAAGACAGCCAGTTCCACTGCGGGCCTGTTAGAAGCCCTCTGGGGGCCTCATCTGGCCCCCGGGCCGCATGTTTGACACCCCTGCCATAGAGTCCACTTTCCAAAGTGGCCATTTTCTCCAGGGGAACTGATCTCTGTCACCTGGAGATCAGTTGTAACCCCAGGATATCTCCAGCCACCACTTGGAGGTTACGTAAAACAAAAGTGAGCCACACCATGCTAACTTGCATCAAAGATTCTCTGTTATGATAGAATGAAAAATAGCTTAAAGAAACTTAAAGAAACTTGTACATCTCATAACCCTCCTGGGTATATAACAGACTGTTTTGAAGGTATAAATGCAATTTGGAAGAACTTGTCCGAATGACACGCCAGAAGTCGGAACCCATGGTCTGCAGGTTGTTGCCATGAAAGCTGGGTGACTCTCTAGAGCGATATAGGCTTTTCTTTATACTGGCTTTGACAAAGAAAATTTTCGAAACACGTCAGCCAGCTGAGATTGGATTCCAGAAGAATTTGCAACTGTATTTGAAGTCAAGCCACGAGAGACCTCTTTGGACGAAAAAACTACACCAGTTCTTCTTAATTGTAACAAGTTCTTCCTAATTGGACTTAAAACTTTGTTCTGCTGCTTCAGACCAACATGGCTACCCACCCGAACCTATCTTCCTGGAGACCAGTTGTAATTCTGGGAGATATCCAGGCCCCAACTGAAGGCTGGCAACCCTATGATACTCCCAGGAGTGAACTCAGGAATCCTGGTTGTGTCCCCTTGACGAAACAGATACCTTGGTGCAG
>NW_015172711.1:51087-55129 GCF_001447785.1 Gekko japonicus
GTGGTCATGTGGCTGGCATGACTAGATGCCAAGGTGCACAGAACACTGTCACCTTCCCACCAAAGCAGTACCTATTTATCTACTTGCAATTTCTTTTTTTCAAATTGCTAGGTTGGCAAGAGCTGGGCCAGAGATGGCAGGAGCTGGGCTCACTCCATCACGCGGCACTCGGGTCTCAAACTGCCAAACTACAGACCTTCCGGTCTGCAGCTCAGCGTCTTAACCTCTGAGCCATCGTTGCTAGCAGAACCTATTTCCACAACCTTTAAAAGATAAAAGTATAAAGGCTGCTGGACCAGGGTTTGAGAGAGCCAGGTTCGAATCCCCCCTCTGCCACAGAAGCTTGCTGGGTGACCTTGGGCCAGTCAAACATTCTGAGGGTGATTGTTGTGAGGATAAGCCAGAGGAGGGGAAAATGACATTGTAAGTCACCCTGGGTCTCCATGAGGGAGAAAAGTGTGGTATCTCTCCTTATATATAATTGTGAAGTCGGGTGGCACTTTCCAGCTCTCCCATTGGCTGTGCAATGCGCTCCCTCAGTCATTGGCCCATCAGCCGCCAGTCAAGAGTGCTTGCGTGCCATTGACTGTGGGCTGTGTCTGCTCTTCTTCCCCGCCCACTCCCCCTTCGGCCCTGTCAGAAGCACTGACAAGCAGCTGTGTCTCCGGACAAAGACACTTCTCTCACTTGGCTCCTCTGTGGGACTAAGTATTCCCCCAGTGGCTGTTGTGAGGAACTCATTGCGCCAGTCCTGACTAGGGTTGCCAGCTCCAGGTTGGGAAATTCCTGGGTATTCTGTGTCTAAGGAAGCCAGTGTAAGGAAGCCAGAGTTTGGGGAGGGGAGAGGAGAGGCCTCAGTTGAATAGAATGCCATAGAGGCCACCGTCCAAAGCAGTTATTTTCTCCAGGGGGGGAAGAGATCTGTTGTCTGGAGTTCGGTTGTGATGCCCGGTGAACTTCAGGCTCCACCTGGAGGTTGGCTACCCTAAGTGTAGCAGTTAGCGCTTCAGAGCGGGGTCTGCCAGACCCAGGTTCTTGCTGTGGAAGCTGTGATTTCGGACCAGTCACAGACTTTCAGCGTAACCCCTCCCCTGCCCACTGCCAGTTTGGCCACTTTCCTGTCAGAATAAACTGGACATTGCTAGGCAACCAAGCTTGGTTCTGTCCATAAAACAGGGTTGTTGTGCAAGTCAAAAGGGGGAGAAGAGAATGATGTAAGCTGCTTTGGTTTCCATTGCAGAGAAAAACTGTACTTTTCCTCCTGGGGAACCAGCTATGACTGCTATGTGACGTAGCAGTCAGGGCTTCAGAGCACAGTAGAGGCAGCAGGGTGGGGGAGAGATGGAAAGCTGAAGAATCAGGGGCAGATAACGGCAGGTTGATGCTTGGCTGGAAGGGAGATAGGGTTGCCAACTCCAGGTTGGGAAATTTCTGGAGATCTGAGGGGTGGAGCCTGGAGAGGGTGAGGTTAGAGGAGGAGTGGGACCTCAGACAGGTACAATGCCATAAACTCCACCCTCCAAACCAGCTATTTCCTCCTTGGGAACCATTGTTGCCAATCTCCAGGTGGGGACTGGAGATCACTCAGAATTACAACTGGTCTCCAGGAGGGAGGGGGGAGGAGATGGTAAGCTGAAGTCATAGGGGCAGATAAAGGTAGGTTGATGGTTGTCTGGGAAGGAGATAGGGTTGCCACCTCCATGTTGAGAAATTCCTGGAGATTTGAGGGGTGGAGCCTGGAGAGGGTGGGGTTTGAGGAAGGGTTGGACCTCAGACAGGCACAATGCCATAGACTCCACCCTCCAAATCAGCCATTTCCTCCTTGGGGAACCAGTGCTGCCAATGTCCAGGTGAGGGGTGGGGATCACTCAAAATTACAACTGCTCTTCAGGTAGCAGAGATCAGTTCCTCTGGAGAAAATGGTGGACTCTGTGTCATTATACCCTGCTGAGGTCGCCACATCAAAGGCTGGGGCACTCTCCCAGAGCCTCTTTCCAGAGCTCGTTGTATTTATTTCCACGACAGACCTTATTCCTAGTAAATATATAAATAAATTCTGGTAACCTCAGACCTGGCTAGGTCACATGAAGGACAGCCAAGGCCTTCTGCACATCCTTAGAGACATTCTCTCTGCTTATTAAAGATCTGACCAGCTGAAACAGCTCTCTGGTGAACCTCGCCCACCATTAAATCATGCCCATTTGGTACACTCTCACCCCACTTGTCCTGACCTTGCAGTTCTGTTCCCAGAAGGAAGGGGGCACGAGCTGAACCGGGAAGTGAGTTTTGAGCGTTCGTGGAGAAGGCATCGCCTCTGCATCTTCCAGGCCTGAATCATCAGAAGGGATGAAACGTTGAGCCTGGTGTGCAAAGACCTTTCCCCCCTCCTCACAATCCTGTGCCTCGAAGGACCACATTCTCACCTGAGAGGACAGGATGAACAAGGTCTATAAAGGGTATCCGTCTATAGATAGGAGCCCGAGCACATTTCTGGGGGTCGCCTCCAGATCGAACCATCTCCACGATTTCCTGAAGCCAGGTGGTCCCTGGTGGCGTGGAGAGAGAAGAGCCATGGGGATTCCATTAGTCAGTCCAAGATCTTCAATGTTCCCATCTCCATAACCCCACCCCAGTTTGCCAGGCCCTTCGGTTCTTCTTTTCTCCAGCCTTACCTGCTTTGGGGTAAGTGCAGATGAGAAGATCATCCGGCCTGGCTTTAAAACTCCACAAGGGATCCCACTTTTCTAAAGTGGTGCTGAACAAAGGGACTCCCTGAATGTCCACTAGTGTTTCGCGCTGGATAGACCGGGGTTCGAACTCTTTCATCCCAGATCCAGGATCCATTATCTGGCAGGGCAACAAAAGGGACAATAGCAGACTCTGACGCTCCATCCCATCCACAAAGAGCTATCACACACTCTGCTGCCCCCTACTGACACTGCCATAAATGGGCACGTCAACCTACCAGCTTCGCTCCTTAGACCTTCCTTTCTTCTGCTTCCTCTTGTACTTCCCACAATTTCTGCTTTGTTCAAGAAAATTGTTGGTGTTAAGTAAGAGGGTGTGTTTTCCTCATTCAGGATTCTCCCAGGCTGGAGCTGGGGCTAAGCCAGCAATTTCCCTGCAGGTTCCTGTATCCTTTTTCTAGAGCCTTAATCCTCTGTGAGAAAGAAGGAGTGAATATATTTTGTGGCAGCCTGACTGGTTTCCAGACCCATTCTTCTTTGAATCCCTCAAAGCATTCACCTTTGTGCCCAGGTGTCCTGGCAGTCTGTTTTGATGCAGTATGACTTTTGTCCCACTATATACCATGATAGCAAGGGCAGGGCCTACATTTAATGTCCTTGGATGGCTCAAAGCAGAGCGAGGAACTTTGTGACCTTATTTACCAGTGGAACACAAACCTCTGGGTACGATTACAGCCTGCAAAGTAGAAGCAGGACTTGGGATCTTATCTTAGCTTTCATAACGGCATCAGTGCAGCGACTCTGAGCTATGAATCAGGACTCCTCTGATGGGAAGGGAAGCAAGTTTACAGGGACAGTTAGGGAGAGAAGAAGGATATGTTTGCTGGATAAGGCTTACTTTGAAGCAAATCTGGGAAAAGAAGATCTTGCCCTTGGAGCATGTGCACTATTAGATTTTTTAGGGAGAAAAATGTGTGGAGTCCGCATTTCAATTCTGCTTGCATCTCAGTCGGAAAAAAGGACAAACTGGTCATGCGGAACTGACTTTAGGTCAGAAAAGGGCAGGGAGAAAGGGGGAAAGACCTTTCCCCTGTGCCTCCTTCCTGATCTTTACAACTGATGTATGAGATGTTTATGGGCGTTACACAAACATGGTCTTCCAAAGAACTCCAAAGAACTTGGCAGGAGAGAGGGTGGAGCCTTCTAAGTCCTTGAAGTCAGTGGGATTTGTTATGTCCTGACCTAGCCATGTGCTCAATCCAGTTTCGGCCGGTTCCGCATGTGGTCAGGTGAGGTACCTAGGGTTGCCAAGTCCTAGTGCAATCCGCAGCGGGGGACTCCCGGCTTGGTCCTGG
>NW_015172712.1:0-48292 GCF_001447785.1 Gekko japonicus
ATCCCAGTCTCAGATGAAGTGTGAGCTCAACTACTCTAATTCTTAACAATTTACCACTTGTTATACTGCGTTAATGTAAATGGCGGGGGTGCGCACACACACACAAACACGCAGAGGGGCAGAGAGAGAAACACACAGAGTGGCAGAGACACACACACAAACACGCAGAGGGACAGAGAGAGACACAGAGAGAGGGGCAGACACACAATATTGAATATGGACTAAATCCCAGTCTCAGATGAAGTGTGAGCTCAGCTACTCTAATTCTTAACAGTTTACCACTTGTTATACACACACACACAAACACGCAGAGGGGCAGAGAGAGAAACACACAGAGTGGCAGAGACACACACACAAACACGCAGAGGGACAGAGAGAGACACAGAGAGAGGGGCAGACACACAAACACACAAACACAGAGAGGCGAAGACACACACATACACAAACACACAGAGGGGCAGAGAGAGAAACACAGAGAGGGGCAGAGACACACACACAAACACACAGAGGGGCAGAGACACACACACAAACAAACAGAGGGGCAGAGAGAGACATACAGAGGGGCAGAGACACATACACAAACACACAGGCGCAGAGAGAAACACACAGGGGGCAGACACACACACACAAACACACAGAGGGGAAGAGAGAGACACACACACAGGGGCAGACACACCCACACAAGCACACAGGGGGCAGACACAGAGAGAGGGGGGCAGACATACACAGAGGCACGGGGGACATCTGCAGGCCTCTCCCTGCCCATCTGCATTGGCGGGTGGGGAAAGGCACATGCAGGCAGGGGGAGGGCTCCGAGAGCCTCTCCCTGCCTATCCACATTGCCGGGCAGGGAAAGGCATGTGGGGGAGGGCTCCAAGGGCCTCTCCCTGCCTGTCTGCATTAGCGGGCAGGGGGAGGTGCATGCGGGAGGGGGGAGGGCATCAAAGGCCTCTCCCTGCCTGTCCGCATCAGTGGGCAGGTGGGGAGAGGCATGAAGGGAGGCTTACCTTGCTGCTGGGAGCTGGGTTGGCAGGGCTCCTTCCTGCCAGAGCGCTGCTTTGGTGCGCTCCGGCAGGAAATGACCCCTGGTCACTGGTCACTTCTTCAAACATTCAGCATCTGAAATCACTCCACTTTCCAAAATATAAGGACAGATGGACTCACATTCTAGGTGTATCTGAAGAAGTGAACAGTAACTAATGAACGCTCATACCCTGCCACAAATTTTTAAGGAGCTACGGGACTCTTGCTCTTTTCTACTGCTACAGACAGAGTAACATGGTTGGCTACCCATCTTATTTGTTCTATGGTAATGCAAGGATCCAAAATGGAAACTAAGGATGTTGCTGAACGTTTTCTTGCTCCACCCATAATTCTTATATAAACCCTGATGCGCTGTATGCATAATCAGGGATGAAATTTTGGCTGTTTAAAATATACCACAAAGAAATATTGCTTTGAGGTCAAAAGTTCAAAGCTGGCAGCAGTGACACCTCAAACAGATGTGTTTTGTGGGAAATTTTCTAGCAAAGAAAGACAATAAAATATTCTGCTTTATACTAAGAGTCTCTAATGAGATGCACAGTAGTTCTGCAGTTGCCCTAGATCAAATGTATTCTTCTGACATGTATGTGAGACCAGCACAAGCTAACCGCTTGAACAGGTACCATCAAGCCAATGACCTAAGACAAATACAGCAAGAAAATCTGTTATTGAAATTTGAAAGGTGTTGAGTGGTCATGCTGCCATTGACCTTCTGAAATATCTGAATAGGTTTCGCCTGTGAATAGCTTAGATTTAGAGACTTTTATTGCTATCTTGATTGTGGTCTACAGGGGAGACACAGTAATGTCATCTCAATCCACTTCAGTGACTGCTTGCAAGTAGATTTTGCCACATCACACAGTAGAATCCAGTTGCAAAGTGCATTGAAAGTGGGTTGAAAGTGTGTTATTTAATGTGTGTGAAAGTTGTCCAGAGACTATTCTAGAAACCTCTTAACAAAAATATCTTGGAAGATAAGACATACTATAGTATGAATAAGCAGGGCACAGGTTAGAATATCAACTTTACCTTGATATTAAACAGACAGACAGTTCAAATAATCTACCAAATATTCCATAATAAGGAGCTGTAGTAAAGGTGAAATTGTATATTTGTAGCAGAGGCAGGCAATTCAAACCATCTGTTTTATTCTCTTGCCTTGAAAACTCTATGGGGCTGCTATAAGTTGGCTGTAACTTGAGGGCAGTTTACACACAAACAGAATTAAACCAAGTGAGGAAATAGTATACATGTAGAGTCAAACTATATTGGGTCACTAAATTTTAAGCAGCAGAAACCATTTCCATTTACTTTTATATACAATGTATTTGTCTATAGTTTATTTGTCCTGACAGCATTCTGTGAGGGAATACTTTTCAAAATGCGCTTTTCCCCTCCAAAGAGGGCTTCAAAGTATGTATATACATGAGAAAAACAGCTAATCATATTTTTGACTTTTATCTACAGATGAAAGCCTCCAGTTGGGACCTCATCTCCAGACTGCACAGATCAGTTCCCCTGGAGAAAATGGGATGCTTTGGGGAGTGGACTTTATGGCACTATACCCCACTGAGGTTCCTGTCCTCCCCAGGTTCTACCTCCCAAATCTCCAGGAGTTTCCCAACCAAAATCTGGTAATCCAGCCACCACCACCCCACTGGTGGCCTGGGGGGGGGAGCTGACAACCCTACTTTTCACACTTGCCTGTTAGATCACTGGCCTATGCATGTCAGAATTAATCTAATTTATTTTAATAGAACGTCCTTCAGAATAGAATGTATACTAAAGATCACAGTGAACTTCTATTAAATCATTCTTCAGGAACAAACTAGACATGAAAGTGGAAGATCTACCAACAAATCTTCCATTGGTGTTTCTGTTCTTTAAGGCTTAAAAGCAGCCACAGGAGAGAGGGACAATTTTAGACCTCTAGCACTGGGGCAAGTTTGGTTTGGTTTTTTCCTTAAAACTTTTCCCAATAGAAATCTTATTCTTGTAGCTGTACTTGCTCCTGAAAGGAAAAACAAACTGGCTTGGGGGAAAGGGATAAATCCCACTTTCCTCAGTCCCCCCCCCCCCCGCCACCACCTATGGCTGCCTTTAACCCTAAAAATATCCATTATATCTTGCTGGTCCCCAGTCTGAAATCATACCTGTCACACAATGGCAGGGGTCGTTTCGTAGAAAAAGAGCTAGGGGGACTCATTAGCATAACTCATTAGCATATGCCACACCCCCTGGGATCACCGGAAGTGTGTCATAAGGCCACACCCCCTGGCATCACCGGAAGTGTATCATAAGGCCACACACCCCGCCCCCAACGGTCCCGGCCGCCGCCGGCCTTGCAGCTCCACTGCCGAGCCCCATGAGGGGCCCAGCGGTGGACCTGCAAGGCCGGCTAGAGTGCAAGGAAGCCCCGCGAAGGCCCTCCCTGGCCCCAGGCAGGGGTGGGGAGAGGCAGGGAGGAAGCAACTTACCCTCCCTCTTCTCCTGCCTCCTCCTGGCTGAATGAGGGCCGGAAGTGGGGCGGCCAGAAGCAGGGGCGGGGCTTCGTCATGTGCCCCGCCCCCATACCTCACCTGGGGGAACTGCGATCCCCCACGATCCCCCCCGAAATGACCTCTGCATAATGGGTAACTGAGGAAAGGCACTGAAGTTAGAAATTAGAAGTTAGAAATTCCTGTCAGAAGGCAGAGCTTAAAATATATTGGTATTGGAAGTGAGGAATATTCCTGATTCTTTCTCCCACATTATCCTTGTCTTCTAGAATGAAAGCATGGCTTTTGCTGCTTCCTCCTAGGCCTAGGTTGCCAGTTCCAGATTACAAAACTCCTGGAGGTTCATGGGTGGTGCCTGGGGAGAGCAGAGTTTGGGGAGAGGAGGAAGCTCAGTGGGGATGCAGTGCCATAGAGTCTACCCTCCAATTTCTCCATTTCCTCCAGGGGAACCGATCTCTGTAGTGTGAAGATCAGTTGCAATTCCTAGAGAACTCCAGGGCCACTTGGAGACTGGAAACCCTAACCAGGCCACATAGTTAAAAAAATATTATCCACCTGCTTTTCTCAGTATCCATCACACAGAGATAAGGGACATGCACACTGGCAAGCACTGTTGAGGTGGCCAATCTGGCAAGAAGACAGGCCCAACACAGAAGGAGGAAAGTCCAATACCAGAAGTCAGGTGGAGAAAGCAAACAGATGGACTGAAGAACCTGTAACTCCTCTGTGATGGACTGCACTTTTAAAAGCTTAGAAGTGCTGTGTAAACAGATAAAAGGACTGTGAAGGGTTAATTCTTCATAGAAGCCAGAGAGCCTTGGATGACAGGCTGTTCCAAGCCATCTGGTTAGCATTAGCTGAGCAGAGAAAGTCTGAGGAGAGATTCAGTCAGATTTCTGCCTTGACTGAGTTGAGTACTGACAGTTTCATATTTCAGCCTTAGCTGAGAGCAGTTTAATACAGACAGGAGAACTGGGGGGAAATTGGCAAGGAAGTTTGGGAAATAGATGAAAACTCCCATCTGGGCCAAGAAAAGGGGATAGATTTTCTAGAAAGAGAAGAAAATTCCCTACCCAGTCAAACCAGGAGTTAGCTCTGAAAAGTGCAAAGATCCCTGGTCTGGTGTGGTTAGAAACTGCCTTTGGAGACCTTAAGAGGATGAGGAGGAGGAGGAGGAGGAGGAGGAGATTGGATTTATACCCCGCCCTTCACTACCCAAAGGTGTCTCAGAGCGGCTTACAAACTCTTTTCCCTTCCCCTCACCACAACAGACACCCCGTGAGGTGGGTGGGGGTGAGAGAGCTCTGACAGAAGCTGCTCTTTTTCAAGAACAGCTGTGACATAACTGTGGCTTGCCCAAGGTCATCCAGCCAGGTGCAAGTGAAGGAGTGGGGAATCAAACCTGGTTCTCCCAGATTAGAGTCCACGCACTTAACCACTACACCAAACTGGTGTAGTCAGTGAAAAATTCAAGCTGAGTACTGGTGTTTCAAGAGAAGGGGTTTGGGTACTGGAAAGTGTACCAGCCTTCTGGAAACCAAAAGAGAGAATAATCAAAGAAAGTGTACTGAAGTGTTTGGGGAAACACTTGAACAAAAGGCTCTCAATATAAATATAAGTCACAGTGAAAAGCTTAAGAAACTCTCAGCCTGAAACATAAGAACTAAAGTCTGTGCATGTACTGGTTTTATCTAAGAAAATTCAACCCCTGATTTCACTTGACTTTTGTTAATTAATATTTTGTTAATTTGGAATATAAAAACTTCTTGAGTGCCATTTAAGTCATTTAAGTCATATAAATTAAAGTGGGCTCTCATTCCTTCCCTCAGGTTCCTGGGTTGAGCAAACAGCCAAAATATTATACTGTGACAGGGTGGGACAGCCAGAATTCTTCTTCAGGAAAGAAAAAAACACATTTCTATGGAGGCTCAGTCACATAAGAGAAGGAAAAATGGAAGGAAAAATCTTGCCTCTAAGGGAGGGGAAAGGACAGGGGCATTACACCTTCCAAGGATGATTTATGGCTTTTGGAGATTTCCTGGGTGCTTTTTTTTAATGAACAGAAAGTAAACATTCTATTTACAGTAAATTTCCTTTCTGTTCTAGCCATAGTTTGTTACTGGGTATTCCTTTTCCATGCCTCACAGATTTGTCTAGGGCTGCCACCAGCAAGGGATGGGGAAGGGATTTACTGGGAGCAGCAGGAAGACCCATCCAACTACAGTGACATGTCTGTGTCACTGCCCATGTGACCTGGAAGTGACACTGCCACTTCCAGGATGCTGGGGTGACTCTTTGGTATTTGGGCAAAAACTCTATGGTAAATTTGGCTTCTACCCTAAAGTTTTTGCCCAAATACTAGTGTCATCCCCAACGTGCTGAAAGTGACAGTGTCACTTCCGGGTCACATGGGCAGTTACGTAGATATGTTGCTGCATGTAGAAGGATTTTCCCTCTTTTTCGGAGTAAATTCCACCACCACCCCCAGCCAGCTGATCAGCAGTGGAGAGGTGGGGCCTGGCACCGGGGGATTTGGCAACCCTAGATTTGTCTGATTTGTACTTTTCAGAGTTTACTGGGGATATCACTTTCTCTTAATAATTCTTACCAGTAGTATCTAGTTCTCCTCTGTTCACTAACTTCTGCCCAAAAGGTTGTTTTAGAGGTGTTAACTGTTTCTTAAAGAATTCTATAAATTCTCAGAAACTGAGATTACATCTCAGTCTGGGAGGTGGGAAATCAAAAGATTTTAAGCTTTGTCATAAGATGTAGAAGAACAGTAATTAATTCATTTCTGACTACCTTTCATTAATAAGACAGAAATTTACAACAATGCAAAATGTCCTGTCTCATAAGAATATCAGAAGAGCCCTGCTGGCTCAGGCCAGTGGTCCATCTAATCCACCATCCTTTTTCACACAGTAGCCAAGCACTTGCCCTGGAGGACCAACAGACAAAGCACCCAAGCCAAGGCCTCCATGATGTTGCCTCCTAGCACTGGTATTCAGAGGTTTATTGCCTCTGTATATAGAGGTTTTTCTTTAGTCATCTTGGCTAGTAGCCATTGATGGATGTCTCCTCCATGAATCTGTCTAATCCTCATAAGCCTGATGCTACTGACTAGCCAATATAAAGAAAAAGAAACCAGACAACTATAAAGAAACTGTAATACATATATATGGAAATAAGTGGTTTCAAAAAATTCCACATTGTTTTATGAAGGAATTTTTTTTTATTTTTCTGTCAAAGAAGCACTTAGAAATGTGTGAATTTGTTCATTTTATTAAAGTCTTAATTTTCCTATTTTTCTTTCTTCCTAGCAAGCTAAAGGTACAACATGAAACCAGTTCCACTCAGCACCACCTGTACTGGTCTGCAAGGCATTCAGTACATGATACCATCACGAGGCTTGGAGATTAAGGCCTACAATCTTTCCCCCCCTCTCCTATGGTCCTTTTTAAATTTATATGTAAACAGATGAATATTTCTAGAGAACTGAAAACCCTCTATGCCATTTTGTGTGATTTGGCTTTATCTTTGGACCAGTGTGGCTACCTGCACTCTCTACCCTGTAGTGTATTCTTAACCTTCTTAATGCATTGGTCAATGGGCTTAGAATGGTGTCACTCTGTGTTTGTACTGTAAATTTCCCATTGTTTCCAACAGGTAGAAACAGCACACCATCAAATGTAAGTCTACAAAATTCAAACCTTATTATTGTTACTTGTAGAAACAGCTTATGCTGCATAGTTTGTTGATCTCCTAAACACCTTTCGAGCATTCCACCCTTCCTACTTTTCTCTTTTGATTTAAATAAATATTTCTGCATGCTTGAAATGAGGCAAGTTTGGACCAGTTGTGGAAGCTTTTTGCTCACTGTGAGAATTTACTAAAATAAACTAGGGAGGAATGGGAAAATATGTGCCTGGCACTTTATTGCTTGGTCTCTTAGATAACAAGGGGTAGGGTTGCCAAGTCTCACCTTGTTCCGGAGTGGGGGACTCCCGGGTCAATCCTGGAGCACGTGCGCCGCATCCATGTCACCAGGAAGTGATGTGACGACGTTGGGCACACTGGGGGTGGGGCCACGACCATCTGAGGGAAAACCATAGAGCTTTCCCTCAGATGACTGTGGCCCCACCCCCAGCGTGCCCGGCATGGTCGCGTCACTTCCGGGTGACATGCACATCACGTACTTTGGGGGTGGGGTTCCCACCGGGGCCCGATCCATCGGCGGCGGGGAATGGGCCCCGGGGGGACTTGGCAAGCCTAGTGTATCAACAGAGGCATAACATCCAAATCACAAAATGTCATAGTCCCACTGTACATTGCATTGGTCAGGCTGCACCCGGAGTACTGTGTGCAGTTCTGGAGGCCGCACTTCAAAAAGGATGTGGACAGAATGGAGCAGGTACGGAGGAGAGCGACGAGGCCTGGAGACCAAGAAGCCCTACGAGGAAAGGCTGGGGGACTTGGGAATGGTTAGACTGGAGAAGAGGGGGTTGGGGGGCATTAAAAAGAAGTAGGGAAAACGTTAATTCCCTTCATTCTTAAAAAAGAAAATAAAAGTTAGTGCTGTGAATTTTTCTATTGCACTGCATCTATCCCATATTTTTCTGCTCCTCCCCAAGACCTCCGGATGCTTCTCCGACCTGAAATTGCTCTTTAGTAAATCCAAACCACAACCTTACCACTGAAAAGCCCCTTTGTTTGGCATCGCCTTCCAAATCAGTTTAAGCCTAGCACTGTGAAGTGCTTTACAAGCTTTAGCAGCTGTAGGGTCTGCCAGCAGGTTTATGCTTCCCATAATAGCTTTCCAAATTTCAATTCTGAAGCATATTAATGACTAAAGGAACTTGTCCCATTGCAGAAAGAAAAAAACCCCTAACAAATAGGAAAGGAGGCAATATTACAAAATGACTTCAAATGAAACTTCTGTCATTATTTACCAGAGAAATTAACTCATCCCACCACAGGTTAAATTACAGATTTAATATGCATCAAAATCAAATTCTGCGTTACAGAATGATTTTTCTTTAATGGCAGTATTATGCTTAAAATCCAAAAACTCGTAAATTCATGGGTTCATAAGAGCTGTTTGTATGTATGCTATCTGTCTTCCATAAACTCACATGATCAAGAAAGGTATCCCTTTACTGGTGCACAAGACACATTTATGTCACCTTGTAAAGTCCCCGCCCCCTCCTCCAGCTGAGGCGTCCTTGGATAGTAGGGTCCCCCTGTTATTTTGGACTTTATTGTTACAATATGCCCCCCCTTAAAGCCTAAGTATTAAGGGTATCTGAAACTTGGGGAGTCTCAAAAAGGCACCCGCATAACACTGGAAAATCCCAGGAAAGAGGAAGGGTATGCTGGAATTAAGTGCAAAGCCCTCTCCCAGCTCTGTGGCATATCTTGCTTGTATATGGGCACCTATATTAAACTTCAAGTCAGCACAGGACTTATCTCCCTCAAATCCAACCTATCATAAATGGCTCCATCTATAAAGCATTCTTGACTCTAACCATTTGTTAAGAACTCTTTCCAATGACCAATGTTTCTTTATTCAGGAACTCTAGCTTAATGAGTATTACTGGTTTCCTCTTCATGTTTTGTTGATAGTAATAAGAATTAATCTGTGAATTTAGGGGTTAAATGTTATGACTTTTGGCTTATTCTACTATAATTGATTGAATGTAATGTTATTTTTTCGTACTTAATAAAAATTATTAAAAAATTAAAAAGAACAAAAAAAAACTTTCAGTGCTAAGATCCTCACCTAGTATCCTGACACATTTTGGAGGTGTCTGCCCAGCTCCAAGGTATGCCTCATACAATCGTATCCTTTGCTCCAACAGATACTTCATCAAGGCAATGTGAACTAGGGATGGGCACAGACTGGAAAAGCCTGGTTAGTCCGTGGTTCATGAACCCGGTGGCTCCAAACCGAACCCCAAACTGAACCCCTGAGCAAAAAAGCCACCCAAACTGAACTGATTGAGGTGGCATCAGGGCCCTGCCCCCCGGCGAGCCCACCTAATCCGGAACGCTTACATCACTTCCAGAGGTGTCGGGCCCAGGTCCCCGGCGCGCCTGCGCTACCTGAAAGTGACACGAGCATGTCACAACATGCATGCATCACTTCCAGATGACATGGGCATGCCTGGGGGTGGGCCCCAATGCCACCCGGAAGTGGCATGCACACGCCAGGCCAAACAGACAAGTTGAACCAAGCTGAAAAGTTCAGTGAGCATTCAGGGAAATGCACCTTTCCTCAAACCTCAGCTTGTGAACCCCAAACCAGGCAAAGTCCAGCCTGGACTTTGGCTCGGGTTCGGGTCTATGCCCACCCTTAATGTGAACCATTTCCAGCTGTAGACAGCTGGGTAAGTATCACTAATCCAATCCAGCCATTGATAAAGGCAGCCTGACATCTGATCAACCCAGGATGTGCCATCAAGAGGACATTTAAACCCATCATTCGCTCTCAGTTCTTTGTCAGTATGCTAAAACCATCCAACTGCCATCCCACCTTAGAGTGGCAGGTATTTCCCTGCTAATCTTCCCTCCAGATTTTGACAGCAGTTATCTACAAACTGCCCAGTCAAATTCAAGCTCCATATCTTTGACCAATCATGTACCTGGGAAAGTGGGTTCCCATGTCTAGCTATGGGACTCTTCCGTAAAAAGACCATCCCAAGTCAGTGGAAAGTGTGCCAGGTTCTATCACTGCCTAAACACCCCTGCAACTGCTTTGCAGACTTCTTTTTTTCCCCTCTGCTCCTTAGACCTCACCTGTATCTAATCCTGGACCTCTCCAGACCCTAAACCCTGGATTTAAGGTTGTATGTTCCTTCCCAATTTGAGACAGTTTGGTGTATTGATTAAGTGTACAGACTCTAATCTGGGAGAACTGGGCTTGATTCCCCACTCCGCCACTTGCAGCTGCTGGATGACCTTGGGCAAGCTATAGTTCTGTCAGAGCTGTTCTTAAAAGAGCAATTTCTGTCAGAGCTCTCTCAGCCCCACCTACCTCACAGGGTGTCTGTTGTGGGGAGGGGAAGGGAAAGAAGATTGTAAGCCACTCTGAGACTCTGAGTGAAGGGTGGGGTATAAATCGAATCTCCTCCTCCTCTAAAACTTTCCAATTTCCTCCCTTATACTTTGTATGTGTGCCCTCTTGTTGGTGTATACATGTGTGATTAGTAAGGGAATTAGGTCCCTAATGCAGGTTCTTTACATTTTTACTTTTTGTATACAATACATTTATGTGTTTAGAATCATTCTCTCACTCTCTTTCTTCATAATTTTATTTTGCGGTTTCCCCACCAAGTTCCACCCTGGTATAAACAGACTACAAGGTCCTGTGTTATTCCTTTCTGGAACCCTTATTAAAGCTAATTTCTCCTCTAGGTCTCGTCTGGGTAACAACCTAGCAGGCCAAACTACACAATATGCAAAACATAGTTGTTGCTGAAAGGACAACCACTCATCGATCTGGGAGTGAATTACTGTATCATGTGAACACTGTGACATATTAAGGTGCCACTGACACAAGCTGAAGACTCGGGGAGAGTCATGGGGAGAGGGACAATTCAGTCATGGTGACATGGTTTTGTAACCAAAAAAGGCACTGAGCCTGACATCATTTGTACTAAGCATCCAAGACAAATATTTAGTTTTTAAAGCTAAGCTAGGGTAAAAAGAGTTCATAAACAGATCAGTAACATCTCTGGAGTCCAAAAACAGGTCAGTTTGTATTGCCAAGCTGATCTCATAACTCTTCCACTCAGCTATTTAACGTGTTGAGTGGGGGGCTCAACACAAGCTATGCATAATTGCTACACAACCAAATGTGCTGAATCAATTTATCATAACCCCTCCCACTCCTATCAATATTTGTGCAGTCATTTCCTAAGCAAGAGCATTGGTACTAAATTTTCAGCTGATATAAAACTGCCATGGTTCTATCTGTTCATATCAATTTTTAAAATCCACATTTGAACCCCTTAACCGCAGAAAAATAGGCACAATTACACTCAAGATAATGGAATAAAATATATTTTAAATCCAAATCAACTTCCCTAATTTGGTTTCCACTGCTGCTTACGGTTCATTTTATTCAGGTGGGCAGTAGGGTTGCCAAGTCCCCCCGGGGGGCAGATTTCCCCCCGCTTTGGAGGCCCGATTTCCGCCCCCGCGGAATCAGGCCCTGGGGAAAACCCCACCCCCACCCGCGCGCCGACCGGATGTGACATCATGACGCCGGGCACGCTGGGGGCGGGGCCACAGCCATTTGAGGGGAAAACATAGAGTTTCCCCCTCAAATGGCTGTGGCCCTGCCTCCAGCGTGCCCGGCGTCATGACGCCACATCCGGGCGGCGCGCACCAGGCAGGAGCCCCCCGCCGCCAGGTAAAAAAGATTTGGCAACCCTAGTGGGCAGCCATGTTGGTCTGAATCAGTAGAACAATGTTTGAGTCCAGTGGGGCACCTTTAAGACCAACAAAGGTTTATTCAGGGTATAAGTTTACGTGTACAAGCTCACTTCTTCAGATAGTCTTTATTATTTATTGACTGTGAAGTCAAGGGAAACAGGTATGCAAACAGGTGAAGACGGCAGTATCCAAATAAACATGCATTTTGTGGTTCAGTTCACCATGATGCCAGGGAATTAGCAGAAGTATATAGATGCTGGTATATCTTCTGCTCTGTGATGCCAAAAATAAAAGGCTGGGATTTGGAAGACGTTCCCAAGAACTTGCAGAGCCAAGTCTTTAGAAAGCTTCTTTGTAACCTTAAACATGTGAGGACATTTCCCTCTCCCCTGAAATGGGTCCTCTCCAAAACTCTATTTGACTTTTCCACGGGTTTGTGTTTGTGAAAGATTCATGCCAAGTGAAAAACCCCCTGCCCCCCCAAAAGAAATAGACTGTCACAAAACTTGTCTTTTAAAGAGAAAAGATGGTGAGGGGAACTATTCTTTTCTAGAAACTTGCTCACACACAAATTTAAGTCTGAATGGCATCGTAACAACAGCTCTGAAATACACAGAATCAAGGGCTGCTTCACACAAGATATTTATACCTAAACCGATACCAACTCCAAATTAGGGTAAGAAAACTGTACAACTGTACAGCCATTCAGGAAAAAAATGCTCCAGATGAACACATGTGGCAAAACAGACATTCAGGTGCAAACTAAATGCCACAATCAGTGTGAAGAGTAGACTAGCAAACAAAATGTTGCTACGCTCTGGGAATGTTTAAATGGATAAGGGTGGATGTTAAGCTGCTGGAGGCAGGCAATGGCAAACCCAAGACATAGGTGCATGGGGATGAATATGTGCGATGCATAAAGAGGAGAATTCTAGCAACCCTCGGTTGTTCCCAATTAAGAGAGGAGTGAAAGAGCGCTCTACTTGTCTCTTGGCTAGCATGGCACTGCAGTTAGTGCACACAGCCCATGTTGTTGACCCTCCAAGCTTTTCTTGGTTCAAAATATGCTGCCCCCTCATTTTAAATTAGTTGCAGACTTTGACTGTAGGGTAAGAGCAAAGAATAACCAAATGTTAAAATTAACCCATATTTTTCCAAGGAAGCAAACATAAGGAGAAATATGCCCCCCGCAAAGACAGAAGGGCCACTTACTGATATGAACTAGAAGGAAAGGCTTTCCCAAACCTTGTTCAGCATTCATTTAAGATGACTCTAAACTTTGAAATGCTACCTGATGAGTTTCCCCAAGAGAAAATGGTCTCATTCAGAGATTTCATTTTAACAGCATATTAAAGACTAAAGATGCTACTGAAATACCACATTAAATACAAATAGATGCTCCTGACAAAATAAAAAAATATATCCAAAAAAGGGTCTACTCATAACAGAACAAGGAGCCCTGTTAACTAGTGCTGGCTCCAGGTTTCTGGAGGCCATTTCATTTAAAATTTCTTTGTGCTCCCCCTCCCTGGAGTAGGCCCACTATCTTGGTGTAGCCCAGCTTTTTATCTCTCCCACCGAACCCAGTTAGGGTTGCCAAGTCGGGTGCTGTGCAGCAGCGGGGGACTCCCAGCGGGGAACACCTGGAAGTGACGCGATGACGCCGGGCACGCTGGGGATGGGGCCATGTCCATCCGAGGGAAAACCATCGCGTTTTCCCTTGGATGACCGTGGCCCCGCCCCCAGCATGGTCGCGTCACTTCCGGGTGACACGCACGTCGGAGTGGGGCTCCCCCCGGGGCCGGATCCGCCGGCGGCGGGGAATGGGTCTCTGGGGCGGGGGTTTTCCCGCCCCCCGGGGGGACTTGGCAAGCCTAAACCCAGTCCACACTGCCACCCACAGGGCTTTCAGGGACAGATGGCAGCCAATGACAGCATAGCAAGGGTTCAGGGCAAAGGGATGCAGAAGATGGTCATGGGCCCCTACAGGGGTGTGGGACTTGGCAAGTACCTAATGATGCTGACCTCTGATGCCAGCAGCACCCACTATTGCTCAGTTTCAGAAAGTCATCTAATCATATGAGTTTTAATCAATTAGTGAGTTTGCATAATATTAGATGATGCATGCATATGCTTCGGCAAGCACCATCTCAGAAGAAGCATTTCCTTCTGTGTGGGAGAAAGGGGATGTTTCTCCTAAGACAGTTCTCTTAACACATACATGTTTCGTGAGAACGTTTGTTAAAAAATTGTACTTCTACATCAGCGAAATCTTGAAATTTCATTTTTATTTTTAAACTCCTGCAGAGTTTATTGTTGGCAGCTTTTTAAATCAATCGAATACTTTAAAAACAATTGACCTAAAAGATTAAATAAATGTTGCAACAGTACACTAAGACCTATTTTGCTAAGTATAAAATCAAGATTTCAAATACATGCACACATTTTAAATGCTTTTAGGCTTAAATGTAATCCATTCATTGTTTCATTATATTGTCTGGAGAACTCCTGCACACATGAAGCCGTCTTACATTGAATCAGAGCACTGGCAATGTCAGTATTGTCTTTATTCCAACTATCAGAGGCTCTCCATGGCCTCCGGTAGATATATTTTCCATCACTTACTACCTAATCCCTCTAAATTGAGATGCCAGGGTTTGAATCTCCATCCCTACTGAAGAAAAAGAGTGCTTGGGGACACCGGCTATGAGAAGGTAAGCCTCAGGCAAAGGAAAGCACACCCTTTTTGATGTTAACCATCAGCTCCACACAGCCCCCTTTCTACACAACAATGTTCCATGTTTACACACAGAACCTTCATATCTAGTTTTGCAGTCAATCCTTGATATTTGCATTTCATCTAATAGTCATTTAGTTGGGTGTCTTGGGAGTCTTTGAAGAAGCATAAGCATCACAATGATACCAAGTAAAGCGGTAAGATTTCACAAGGCTTGGTTAATCAGGCATCAGTTTTTTACAGTTGAGAGGTGCTCTGTCTTTTGACAGAAGTGCACAACTCCCAACAAAATCAAGTCTAATAAGATGTATTCTGTAAAGGATCTCAGTAAACCTTCCATCCGTGTCACATGTGTTAGCGCCACAATCCAGCTATTAGTAACATAGTCAAAGATACCTCCTGCCACTGATAAAATAGTGATGCAAGTACTTCTTGTCAAACTACTGATATAATCAAACTGCAGAAGACACACACATTGCAATTCTAAGCAGAGTTCAATCTTTCTAAGCCCATTGACTTTAATGGATTTAGAAGGGTGTAACTGTAAGTGGCATACGGACAAAGGTGCCAATTAGTAAGAATACAGCCTAACTTCTCAGCTGAATTGCTTTATGCCAAAGGGAGAACAAAACACGGGAAACCACTAGGTTCACAACCAACCCTACTTGGGTGACCTCTGGGATGATTGTGATTCTTACTAGTGAGTTTCCAGTCATTTGTTCAGAATCCAGGTTCTGTCACAAACCTGTTCCAGTCTGTCCTCTTTCTTCAACTCATGGATCTATACCCTTCTTCAGGGAAAGATGAACAAATAGCAACTCTCATCCTGAAGAAGTTTACCAGAAGCTTCTCTGTGCCCCAGGTACCTCCTGATAACATAGAGACTTTTTGTTTGTTTACCATGTTAATTTAGCAGGCAGAGCTGAAAGCATAAAGGAAGGCTCAGACTGCCCTGGCCCCTCATTGCATTCATTTTTCTTTCCCCTTCCTTGAGAGCCTGTTGCAGAAGATGTGACTCACATCTGTGCTGCCATCTTGCTCAATGACAGAAGAGTATTACTTAATCCCCCCCTCTCTTTGGGACTGAGGAAGCATGGCAATCTTATTTCCTAAATTTAGCAAAACATCAGCCTTGATGTCAGTTGATGCTTCTGTCATGCACAGAGCTTGGACATTAGTTGTTTACTCTGAGCTAACTACCTTGCTCTCCAACATTTCATACCAAAGAAGGATCTGTACCTTATGGTCTGCACTTTCAATTTAACCACAAATACCTTAACCAGTGGATGTTTATTCCTTGCTTCTCATATTACTTTTTGATTTTGTTCTTTTTTCAGTCCACTGAATGTCTACAACATGAATAAAGTCATTTTAGGGATCAAACACAAAGATGGCTTGATATACCCTGTTGCATCCTTGGCACGGAGCCATCAGTTTAGAAGCAGATGTTACATCATTTTAGATGTAGAGGGTATAGAAGAGCATCTGTCAAGATGTATGCGATCGACAGGGAAAACACACTTCTGTCCCAGTTTTGAACAAACAGGCCAAGCACTGATCAGCCTTCCTTCAGTGGAACATCTATAGGATGTCCCCACCACCACCACCACCAATACTTTTTCAAAAATTGTAGTGATATTAATAGTCCAATGCATGGTTTATTCAGAGGTAAATTTCACAGTGTTCAAGTATGCATTTTCCTATGTACTGTAAGTATGATTAGAATTACAACTAAATTGCAGCAGTGATTTAAAAGAAGCATGGCTTCAACAGTCCAATTGAGTCTGACGAATATGATCTATTCACAGCCCTGTCCTCTTTAATCCTCCTTGTCCACAATTGGCTGCTTCACCACAGCCAAGCCTCCTTCTAGTGTGTCCCCATACTGTTGCAAGAGTCTCTGTTCTGCCAAACAGTATTGATCTTAGGGTTGCCAAATCCATCAGAAAAGCCGGTGGATGGGGGGGGAGAGTTTCCAGGAGCCAGAAGCATTGTTGTGTGATGTGTCTACATCACCTGGAAGTGATGTAGGCATGTTGGTGATGGTGCTCTAGTTTTTGGGCAAAACTCTATGGTAAAATCAGCTTTTGGGTGACATAGGCATGCTGCATTTATTTCCACCCCAAAACACAGAGCATTGCCCCCTGATGTAACCAATGTGCCCATGTCACTTTTAGGTGACATAGGCATGCTGCATTTATTTCCAGCGACATCACTCTTTGGGGGGGGGAGGAATTTCCTCTCACCAGCCATTTGGCCGGTAGCGGGCAGGAGCCCACAAAACTAGGGAATCCCCCAACTAGGGAATGGCAACCCTATTTGATCTTGTTAACTTCTTGAGGGTTGCCATCGATGGCCAGCATCACTGGGCATCTGCTAAGCTCCATAGACCAGAAGAAGGCACATTGCCAACCATAGGGCCAACTCCTATTTTATGTTGGAAGAAGAACCTGGAAAGAGCACAGCACAACTCATTCGTGTTCCTTTTAGCCTTGTTAGCATTAATCTGCTTCACTCCCTATTCGTTCTCTACTCCCTCCACTCCATTGCCTGTACATAAAGGGCCAATATGTTTAGTGAGGAAGGTGGGGCCGCTGACAGAAGTAGGGGGATGATGACAAAATTCCAGGGGCCCTTTGGGAACCAAAGGAGCTGGGCAAGTAATACAATTTGCTTTAATGGGTATGAATGGTGTAATGGGAGCCTAGAGGGAATAGTCATCTAGAGACTTGGCAGCCCTGAGGAAGAGTGAAGGAGGGCATCTTCCCCAGTGGTTCTGAAACCCTGGAGCTGATTCTGAAGTCCTCACCAGAAGTACAAGACATGCATGGCTTGAAGAAACACACCACTACCTCTTGATTAAGCATCTGTCTGCCTTTCACTGTGGGTTTTGGGGGTGGATCAGGAGACCCATCCCTTTTCATGGGATCATTAATAGTGGCCTGATGCCATTGTAAACATTCTTCTACCAGAGTGCATAAGCAGAGTAGACTTGAGGGGGGGGGATTGCTTGTTTTAAAGAGTGGTTTTCCATTTTTTTCACACAAATGTCTATTTTTATGCAAACACATTCATGGACTACTCATGAATTTTTCCTATTTCACTGGTTAATTATCCAAACATGGCACCAGCATGTGAACCCTGAATTCTCTGTTATATCCTTATGAAAACTGAGGCATGATATAGGAGAAGCCTCTTTGACCAGCAGGTCAGTTTGGTCACTGCCATTGTTCTCAGAATATGGACATACTCTTACACTAACTTGTGGGATTGCGAAGTGTCTACAAAGACAGCAAATATTGGATTTAGATCCAGTGACATCAGTGGGACCATGTCATTTTATGCTACCTAAGAATCTACTCCCAAATAGTCTGATAAGCAACATGAATGGAGTAAATCAATTCCTATACCAAGAAAAAGTCTTGCAAAGAATTCATCATTGGGGGTCTGCTGGGCTTGTTCCATTGAGAAATATAGTTAACTGCATTAAAACTAGCAGCTAACAAAAAAATGGAGGGGTATGTTATTCTTTCCTCTGTGCTTTACTCAAAAACCATGGAGACAGAAATGCTTTAGCTGAGAAGATCTTAGCTTGGAGTTCTTGGCCAGTTGCCATGGATACCAAGCTTATACAATGCCTACACTGAAAGCAACAGTGGGAAAGACCGCTAGCTCTGGCTTCTGTGCAAATTATGTGCAGCAGGAACTGACCTCGACTAACAGCTTTAGAAGGGGAGGGGGATGGTAGGGAAAATGCCACCCTCCCCCAGAGAGGGGCTGGAAAAGCTTTCAAAGGTTAAAAAGAGCTGGGGCACACACATACTTCACGTTCTCTGCGTTTTCAGCTCTTTTGAATAAAAGTTTAAGCAAATTCACTAAAAGGAGGGAGAACCCACTCCGATTCTGCCTAAACTCTGAATAAGTCTATTATGAAAAGCCTGGAATGAAATTAATATGCACTCTGTGAACCTTATTCCAGCATAGGCACAGTCAGATCCCTTGGGCAACTCAATAACATTTTTTTTCTTTTTAAAAAAAAGTCTTTTCAAAACAACTGCAACAGAGACCAGTTGACAATAAAAGCATGTTGAGATTTGTTAGAAGCAGGTGTGGTGCAATTTTGCCTCTTCTTTTGCAACCAATGGCTACTCCAGCCATTTGTCAAAAAAGTAGTACATTATAGAAGAAAGTTGTTGTTGTTGTTGTTGTTCAGTTGCACAGTCAAGTCCAAATCTTCGCAACCCCATGGACCACATCACACCAAGCCCTCCTGTCTTCCGTTGTGCTCTGGAGTTTGCTTAATTTCATGTTCATCGTATACCTAAAAACGTTACCTAGCAATCTTAGATTTTGGGGTTCATAGAACAACTTGGGCAACTGGTATCACTGACAACTGTAATATTAGCTCCATCCTGAAATTAATGTTGTTGTTGTTTTCTTCAGAGCTCCATCTGGCTGGCATAAGCAGAAACACCAGACTCACAGGCTTGTAAGACTAAAAGGAAACCAAAGGTACAACTGAGCATTCACTAATGCATCTACATCTGAACATTCTACTTTCTGGAATGATCACCTAGAAGGTATCTCAGAACCAACCATAGCTACGAGATTTGTATGCGTGTGCAGAGATCTCTGGACTGGTGCACTAATCCAACACTGGCATTAAACAAGACATCTCTGACCCTTCTCCTTAGGCTACATACAAGGAAAACCCAACAGAATTCTTTCCAAATAAGACTGGGAAGTTGGGAAGTCACCCTTATTATGCCAGCATAAATCCAATGATGCCATTTGGGTCATAGTCTTGGCTTGTGAGGGGTTAAAGGATGAGTATGGAACTTTGCACACACCCTCCCAGGTCTTTCATGCCCACCCAAAAGAGCCCGTCCCCCCAAATCTGAGAATTGCTAATCTGTACCCACAACCAGTATATGCACAGCTATCCAAACATTCCTATATTACAGTCTGGTACCAGGAGTAGAAAGATATTATGTACCATAGCTGCTTATAACAATGAGTACTAGTAAAAAGTAAAACCAGTTTATTCAAGAAGTGAGGAGAAGGTAAAGAGGATAGTTATAATCAAAGGCCGAGATTTCATCCTCTTATGTTGTGGTCCAAGGAGAAAAAGGATGCTAGACAGAGCAGAAAGTAGTTTCTCTACCACGGGGTGAATTCCTGAGCTTTCCAATCAAGCCATCTCTTTCCTGTACAATTTTCTTGCATGACATGACATGCCCAAGAAATCTTACTCCCCTGTGTCAGGTGAAACAGCCTAGGGTAAGAGCTGATCTGCACATGTGTGGCTGCAGTAATTTCTGAAACCTGACAGGCAACCATGACTTCATGCTGTTGGCAGGAACAGACTACCACCAGAGAATACTGGGAGATCTGCCCAGAGTCTCTGTCATCTCTTTCACTTTTTAGGAGTCTTTCAAGCTTACAGAATGCAATTGAGAAAAGCTCCAACATGAAGAGGCTTCCACCAGCCAGTGCCTTACACAGAACTTAGCCCCTTTACTGATTCTACTGCCTCTCTTTTCCTTATACCCACAAATAGGGCTGCCAGCTTCCAGGTGAGGCCTCGAGTTTTTTGAGAATTACAACTGAACTCCAGACTATGGAGATCAGTTCCCCTGGGCAGTTTCGGAGGCCAGGTCTCCATGCCATCACATCACTGCTGAGCTCCCTCCCCTCCCCCAAACTGCACTCTCCCCAGGCTCCACCCCCAAACCTCCAGGAATTTCCCAACCCAAAGTTCACAACTCTACCTACACATTCCCCTCTTTATAGACTGACCACTATAGTATCTTCAGGCCTGAATCAAGCTAGTCCTACATCAGAGGCTATGTAAGATTACTTAAATTCTAGAAATCTGGTCTTTGGGGTCTGGCTTGAATTACTGTAACATAAAGGGAAGGGGTTTACATCATAACCTGATGACAGCTACAGAAAATCGATCAGACTATTGCAAAGCACTCATATTAGTGCCATTCTTTGCGTAGCAACTTTTAATGCGATGGTAATACATTTGTGGCATTGGCCATAAACACATGGTGGTTTAGGGACTATAGGCACTGTTAATGGGGAAAGTACACACACTTGAACAGTCCTATGTCCAGTCCTTCCACTGGGTTCTTCTTGTTTAACCAAACACACTGTGAGAAGAAATCACAAACGATGTGTATACATAGTTCCTTATTTTGCAAGTAGAATTACTTGTAAACTTAAGAACATAAGAGAAGCCAATGTTGGATCAGGCCAATGACCCATCCAGTCCAACACTCTGTATCACACAGTGGCCACAAATACCAGGTGCCATCAGGAGGTTCACCAGTGGGGCCAGGACACTAGAAGCCCTCCCACTGTTGCCTCCCCCCCCCCCAAGAACCAAGAATACAGAGCATGACTTGCCCCAGACTGAGAGTTCCTATCTATACCTTGTGGCTAATAGCCACTGATGGACCTCTGGTCCATATGTTTATCTAATTCCCTCTTGAAGCCATCTGTGCTTGTAGCCGCCACCACCTCCTATGGCAGTGAATTCCATGTGTTAATCCCTCTTTGGGTGAAAAATAACTCCTTGGGTGAGGAAGTACTTCCTTTTATCTTTTAAACTTAGTTGGCTTTAACCAAAACCAAAAGCTGTAAGAATTTCAACACCGGATCAGATAAAGAGGTTCACATAGCTCATCATGCGTCAGCTGACAAAGACCAAATAGATGCTTATTGGAGCTTTCCAAGAAGGCCATTCCCAGCACTTGTTAGTGAGGGTCCCTGACCTCAAGAGTTCCTGAGAATGGAGACTTTGCTTTTACAATCATGGCTAGTTCATCCTGCTGACAGATTTAATATCCAGTCAGTCACATTTTTCAGAAGCAATCTGGTTTACTTAATTTAGAAGTAAAGCTTTATGAAACTCAAGCTTGAGAGCATGATTGATGACTTTGATCTCTTCCAGTTTGTTTTCTTTTTAATTGCAGGTGTCCTTAGCAATTTTGTTCTCAATGGAGCCCCAAAACACCAACCAGATCCATGCAAAGGTGACTGAACTCTCCATTTTCACACCTGTCTGATTTTTTAAAAAAAGTGATGGCTTCATGTGATTTCACAAGCACTTCTACCAGTTAGAGACCTTACACTTGTAACTACTGGGATCACCTACTAATCAAGGGAAAGGTATACATTTCCAATATCTTTTGACAGCTGTCAAAACAAAATCCTCACACACAGAAGCCTGATTTGGAGACTTTAGTTTCCCACCAGCAAAAGAATCTATACATTGTGTGAACATATAAACTCTGGCATGCTGAAAACTGAAAAATAGGCAAGGTATTGAGAAAAACTGAAGGAAATCAAAGCATGTCTGTAGCACACTACAATGTAGTGGCTCTGCAGTTCAGGCCCTCAGGTGGTGAAGCTATTTTATATGTAAGGTACATAGAAACGGTATGATCCATCTAGAAAAGTTATACAGGCAGGCAGATGAATACTAGAACTCAGAGGTACCCAATGAGGTTGATAGACCAATAGATTCAGGACAGACAAAAGGAAGTACTTCTTTGCTCAATGAGTGATTCAAATGTGGAATTCATTGGCAAGACCACCAGCACAGATGGTTTTAAAAGAAAACTAGATTCGAGGCATTTTGTTCCTGGAGATAACAACCTTATCTACACAGGGTTAGGGATTCAAAGATGGCAACCTTAAATGTGTAGTGGATGGGGCTGAATGGTCCATGTTTAAATCTTATCTCATGTGTGTTACTCCCATGGCCATTCCTCCCTCCCTGCCCCCACTATGCTCCCATTCAGCAAAAATGGAAATATTGTTGACAGTAATGGCTAGGGATATTAGTATATACATGTTGCTAGTCTGGTATACAGGCGGCTGCAAGTATCCTGGCGACTTCTATCCTGGGTAAAACCCAGGGCATGGGGCATATTCTGCAGTTCCATGATACCCAATACAGAATGTGGCATCTTGCAAATTGGACTGGCCATGTAAAAAGAAATTCTAGGTTTCACTGTTGCAAAGGACAAGATGGAAACTGTGCGACCAAACTACAGTAACGCAAAGAAAAACTGGGTAGGATTTCCAAGGACCACAGAAATCCATCTTAGTCTCTCATAACTGTTTCCATCCTACCCAGCCCAAGCATGCTCAGCATCTACAATGAAAGACCCATGTTATGGTAAGCCATACATCTCCACCATTAACAGAAAGCCAACTAAACAGGTGAACTCCATAAGGTTCCTAGACAGCTACTACCAATGCTCCACTTCCTTTATCAAAGCAAGAATGACACACAATAGAGTTGCAACACTAATCCCAAAGGCACATGTTTCTGTAACTGAGAATACCCTGGTGTACCTCTGTAGCTAGCTAGCAGAGCATCCCCATGTGCACTCAGATCTTATAAAGTATGGAGTGGAGTATTGAAGATCTGCACAGAGTTCCTGTTATAACAGTCTATACTGAAGTGAACAGATACCATCCAAGATTATAGTCATTTCAATGTGACATGCTCAGAAAGGGTTCACAGTAAATTATGCCCAGGACCTACAGCAACTGCCTCCATCCTGTTATGCAGCTGACAAGCAGCACACAACAGAAGGGGGTAAATTCTTCCTGCCCTATCTAGAATTTAATTGATGTGTCACTGATTTTGCAGTGGGGCTGCCAAGGGCAACAGATGAAGATATGAAAGCCAAAAAATTAGATAGAATTTAGTCACAGACTGATGGGGCTAGTTGCCCGGCAGCATCCACCTCTTTGTCTCCTCTCTCTCTCTTATGCCTTGAAGCCTCTTTTGGAGTTGGAGAAGCAGCTACCTGTTTATAATTGTCCTTCTTAAATGGGTGACTTCTTGAAAATTCAAAGCCTTTACACTTACAGAGAAACCCTAAATGGAGTTATACCCTTCTAATCCCTTTGACTTCAATAGAACTTGAAGGATGTACATTTGATTAGGACTACATTGGCAATGTAGAAAGACCCCTGCATTGTATATGGTGATTTGTCTCCTGAGAAGCAAAGGGTCATAGATGTGTTTGCAGGGAGGATACAAGACCTCAATGACAGAAAAATCTACTTTGCATATAGAAGTTCTCAGATTCAGTCCTTGGCATGTCTGGTGAAAGAATCTTGAGCAGCACAGCTAGACGAGACCTCTATCTGAGATTTCAGCTTCTGTGAAACCAGAATGATAATAGTGGGGAAGATGGCTCAATGAACTGGCTCAGCATATGGTCTTATGGCAAGCTAGGACTACAAATGGAAGACCAGGGATGCAGTCACACACACAATTTGTGGCACTATAGTAGCGTTACCTGAGCAGAATAAATGGGGGCCCCCGGACAAGAGTATCTGCCTCCCATGGTGCAGTCGCCAGCAGCCTGTGCTGTTCCACAATGGAGGTGGAATAAACAGATACTGGTTTGCGGTTCCCTCCATCTGAACTCCCCTGCAGCAAAAGGAACCCAGAAGGGACATCTGAACCTGCAGATCCATTTCCATTGCTGGGGTAGTTTTTTAAAGTGTTTGCCTATATGTGCATACGTGCACATGTGCATGAGCGCATATGCACACACATGAACACATATGAATGAGCATGAACACATATGCACCCACTTGCATTTTAAAAACTGACTGGGCAGCGCACTCCATGGCCGAGGCGCTGCAGTAATGTGGATGCTTGACCAGGGGACGGCCATGTGGGTAACCATACCACGGACGGCCAGGTGCCACCATACCACGCCAAGCCACCAGTATGACCACAGGCCGCTTCTGGATAACCACTTTCATAATACTCAATATCTTCCTGTACCTGACCATAGAATTGTTTTACATTAAAGAGCATGCTAACCAAGCAAGCTACTAAAGAATGAGACTTTCTTTCTAGTCAGCATACACATACATACCCATTTATCATTCAGAAATGATCAGTGGTTAAATGTCTTTTATTTTAGGGAATGTCCTTAATTTCAGAAATCTCTCATGGGGCATTGCAGTTGTCCCATAATTCAGGCACTTCAGCACTCAGATGGACCTGTTTGGGAAAGATCTCACTTCACAGAGTTCAGGCACCTGATCGGTTCAACATCGCTTGCTTGCTGTTGACTAATTGGCTGAAGCAATGAGGGCAAAAGAGCCTTGCATGCTGGTCTTGGATAGCAACTGTGACATGTGCTTGGCCTGTTTTTCAGACCAAATATTGTCTTCCTAAAACACTGAAGGTGCCTCATCAGACTTTAAGCACGTACTTGATTCCCTTTATGGAAAAGAGGTGTAAAAAGCATGGAGGCTGCCTAGTATCCTCACTCCGGATGTAAATAATAACAAAACTTTTGGAAAAATAAAGTTTATCTTAGTTAGCAGTTAGATGGACCATGCCTCTGCCATAACTTCTTTAGGAACTAAATCTTAATATTCTCACAAGAATGTAAACAAACCTAATCCAAATGGGTAAAACAAAATCACATTACAAAGGATGTTCCTGGTAGGAAACAAAAGGATGAAAAATAAAGCCCATTCAACCTTTAACCACCAGAAAACCATACAATTCCTTGCCTGCTAGTTTAGCAGTTACCTTATTCCCATTCATCTTTAACTAAAAGTTGAATCCCATCTTTGTTACTTAAAGAATCCACCATTCTTTTATCCCTAGAAAAAACAGGTTTCTTAATTATTAGGGACAATGTTAGAAAATAAAATTATTCACACCAGTGGCAAGATTAGGGCAGTGGAGGGGTGGAGTTTCAAAGTACTAATTGTACATAATTCTTTGTGACAAGAAATTGCTGGGATCATTTTCCTGCTGTTAACTGGCTCCAGGTAGTCTATGCCAAACAAAGGTAATAACACAGGTTTTGGGTTTTATAACCATTCTTTTTTAATGCAGTGTAGAGTAGAGCTTTCAGATAGTTTTTATCATAATCTAGATGTGATAAAGAAGAACAGATTTACTATTCAAAATATTTTACCAGCCTTACCTCACATGCCCTCATAATATTATTATTCCTGGCTTGAAAGTAGGAGGGGGTAGAAATTGGCACTCAGGCTCAACAGGAATTTTAATCATCTTTACTTACTAGCCATAGAATTACTGGCTGTAAACAAAATTCCTTTTATGTGAAGTTTCATATTCTCCAACAAGCTCACATTTTCCTTCCCTGAAAAGCACTTGTGGCTTCAACAGCCACGCCTCATTTCAACTACACTTATTAACGCACAATGTGTTGGGATCTAGAATGAACAGAGTGAACACAACACAGTCACTTTCTGAGAAATCACTCTCATTGATTTCAGTTTCCATGTGTGTGCGTGTGTGTAGGATTGCAGTCTAACAGCTGTTTACTCAGAAGCACATCCCAATGAATTCCATAGGACTGGTTTCCAGGTGAGCGCACTCAGGATTTTAGTCTTACTCTTCCCAAAATATCTCTGGCTGAAAAGTAATCCCAGGTAGCACACGAGCATGTGAAAGAAAGAGTTCTCAAGACCATCTCTTTCAAGCAGCCAAGAATGATGTTTTGCCTACATAAGCCCATAGGCATGGAGGAATATGAAGCAGTAACTATAACCTGTCTCTGCTTCTTACACTGATGACTAGTAATAGAGCTCAGATGAATAACATCCCCCATTAAACTAATAGTATTTAGAAAAATGTGCTCTAAGCAGAAATAATCAGTTTAAATATGGCAGTGTTTGATTATTAAAATCGCATGCTGTTGCATTATTCAGTTCTTTCTTGGAAGCCAATGGATTGTTCCTGCTTGTCTACGAATGTTATACACAAGTTTTTTTAAAAAAAATTGAATGTTACACACAATTTCTTTTTTAACTGCTGGGTTCTTCCGCCTGCAAACAATTCTCAAGAAGGCTGTTTGCAATTCTGTAACTTTATTAAATTCTGGGCTGCACTACACGTGCACGCTAGACATTATACTCCAGATGCAAGAGCAACAAGATAAAATGTGCTATAGCACTCGGAGACCAACAGTACAATGTTATGCATGAAACCAACAGGCTTAGACTACAAGAATACAGCATAGGATTGCATTGTAGCTGGTTTACAGTGACATGAGCTTTCTTGTTTATTTTAAAGCAATGAAGAAACTGCCAGGTCTATTTATTTGACATTTATTTCGCAGCCCAGTCCTATACATGTTTAGCCATCAGTCTCAGTGAGTTCAACTGGATTTACTTCTACAAAAGTGCGCATAAGACAGCAGCCTGAAGTAACAAAACAGGGCATAATACAATTATTAGAGCACTAGAAACTTGAATAGCCACATGTATAGCTCCAAATTAAACAAGAGTCTTGTGGCACCTTAAAGACCAACCAAACCTTCTTCTAGCATAAACTTTTGTGAACTAAACTCCACAGGGTTATCTTTACTTCTCAACTTGCTAATTTCATTTTCAACAGGGTGTGTAAGCATGCAGGTATGCACTTCTCTAGCATTCCCTCAGTTTACCTATTCTTCAGAGGAATTTGTCTGTAAAAGCTCATGCTAGAACAAATGTGTCAGCTTTAAGGCACCACAGCACTTTACATCTCATCATAGGTTCACTTATATGAATGGTCTTCGTATTTCTTATAACAGTGTAATTGAGTTATGTGACCACATAGTGCTATACTTTTTTTGGCTGTCCTTAGATTACAGCAAATGCTGCCCCTCAGCTGCCAAGCACAGGTTATTGTTCTCTGAGTATGTATTTCTGACAATCCACTTTCCTTCTGTAATGCTGCTATTGCGCTGCTTCTTTAAAATGAAAGTTCCAGGGGATTGGCAAACATTATTGTTTACAGCATACAGCTGTTGTAGCCCAACTCTGATATTAGATTTTACCAGCCACCCACTCCCAATAACCATCAGTTAACAGAACTAGAACCCAAGCCCCTTTGAACAGATGGTTAATTGTACCTTATCCACTAGACCACAGTGCCCCCTAGTCTCAGTTTGCCACACTTAATTCAATTGTTTTCTCTTCAAACTTTTCTTGGAACATGGTTTAGTTCCCCTTTGTTTATCTTTTTAAGAAGACCACACAATCTATCTGTGCTGGATAAGCTTACCTATATTATTACACTTATAAAGAAAACCAAAGGAAGGCACTTCAAAATTGTTATTTTTATTTGCTCAACTATTCAATTGAGTACAAACTCCTCTGCTTCCTCTCACCCACATCACACACACACAAGCTTTTATTTTGTAGATTCTGATACTCATGGCAAAATTCCACCAACTGTGAACCCCTAAAAAACCCGCAACCACTCTTGTACTGACACGATGACTGGAAGGGACTGACTGATAATGGTTTGCTACCTATCTTTTATGAGAAATGAGCATCAGACACAGAGGTTTCTTGGAGATTACAGTCCTAGGTAACAGGTGTTGGTCATCATATGATACATAATACAGTAACAAGAGAAGATGTCCAAATCAAGAATAAAGCCTCACACATACCAATGGTATAAAATGCAGCATCTCATTCTGTGTGCACCAGAGTTTGTCCAGATATCGGCATATGATGAAGCTTTTTTAGTCTTGGGATTTGATTTAATTAGCACACACTACTATACACATCAAGACGTTCAACTGGACAGCAGCAAGCAAATTAGTGATCTTGACATGCTGGGACTCCATTCTGCAGTCTTCTAATACCAGTGGCTGAACTGCTTCACACATTGCATTTTTAAGTGCATACCAGGAAACATGGAGATGGTCTGTGACACCAGTGTCATGAAGACTCACTTCCTGGCTGCGGCTCCTTGTACATTTGGTTGTAAACTTGGGATTCTTCCTAAACAATGTGTGAAATTGGTCTTATCCTGACTGGGTAATACACACTAGACCTGCTTATTTCATCATATGTACTGCTTCCCTGAAAGAAATAACCCTTCAAGTGAAGAAAATGTTCAAGCCAGTATACTCAGGTGGACTTCAACCAGACTAAGCCCATTGGCATCTACAGAACTACTTCAGTGTAAGCAGTTTAATGAGATATCTCACAGGTATGTCTGAATCTGTCACCTTCCCTAGAGTAAACTGTTTAAATGAACCTCTCAGTGTCATCTTTGTAAAGAGGTTGTAAGCCAATACTCCATGGCAATCATTTGTTTTGTAAAGTTCTTTGGAACACTGATAGTCTGAAATAAGAAAGAAACTCGTATGCCACAGAGTGCCAAACTATCCATTGCAGTGTTCCCTAAAGCATGCAAATGTCTGCCAGCAGTGAAGAGAATTCCCAGAGATTTCTTGCTGATACTTAGCTGTTCAATCCAAATTTGCATATGCACACCACATCTTCAGTGTGCTCCAGTGGTCTATTGCCCACAAGAGCCCATAACCAGATATAGCACTAGAGTACCATTGCCACCTGTTTTTCCCTGCCAGGGCTCCTGTGTGAGAGAGGACAGGCAAGTAGAAATGCTAAAGTGGGACTATTTCAGGCACAGAAGTAAAATGATGGGGGGAAATATCTTTGTTGAGTTGCTGCCTAAATCACACACAGCTGATCATGACAAGGCACAGAAGCCTTGCTGAAAAACCCTATACCATACAGAACTCCCCCCCTTTTCTTTTGATGTTACAGTCTGAGCTGTCAACTTGTATTTAATGGGCTTTTAAAATGCCTATTTCCAAGCCACAATTCCAAGGAACTCCCTAAAACAGTCACACCAGATCCAATCTGCTCTAGGCTACTGTGCAGAAATTCCAAGCCTATCAACATCTACCACAGCCACCCCGTCTCCCTTATGATGGGTGGTCCACAGTATGTACCAGACTGAATCTAGGGCCAAACTCTTCTTCCAATTCTTATTATTTTTTGGAGGAGCCAAATTCCCTTCCCTCTTTTTTTTAATGTAGCTTTAAAACCAAACACGTCCATCACAAATCAGTTTAAGGCAATTATTCAGCTTCCTACAACCGTAGCAAGGGCACCTTTTCTTGGGGCTGGTTTTCTTCTCTAAGTTTTAAAAACTTACACAAAATCTTCTCTACTTTGTTTCCCTGGACGCACGCGCGCACACACTCGTGGAGGCTACTTTTCCCAACCTATTCTTAAAACAGGAGCAGCCAAATGAAAAGCCTGCCTGTTTCCCCGGCTGTTCCTGAAGAGCAAGCTGGCATGGGAGATGCTGTGTTTACATACGAGGCTCAGCTCATGGCTGGGACATCCATTTTACTTGGACTGACACCAGAAGGGCAAGGGGTTTCCATAGGTTTCTGTGGTTTCGCCGGGTGCTTTCCTAGGGTCAAATAAAGCCTCCTTTTAATTATTCCTTGGCACTCACGACTCCTGGCTGTTGTGAGTGTCCCGTGTCCAGTAGGTCGGACATTCGCTACACCTTATTGTTACTTGGAGCACTCCAGACTAGCAGAGGAAAGTTGTTGCCCCCCCCCCCCAAATTCTTTGGTATAACCCATGAAAACAGAGCAGGCAAAAACTGGTGCTTGCTCGACAAAGGCAGGTTCATAGGAGTCCTTGGGAAACAGATTGGCTCGAGAAGGTCGATCCTCGCCGCAAAGTATAGTAAAAGCAGAAAAAGAGAAAGGGAGAGAGAGCGCGCAACCCAAGTTTTAAGGCGGAGGAACCGAGGAGGACAAGACTGGTTAGTTTTGGCAGAAGGAGACTGTGGAGAGAGGAAAAGTTTGTGCAGCGCCAAAGGCTTGCATTAAAAAACAAAAACGCGATATCCGAAGAAAGTGGATTAACTCGAGGGAGGGGGAGTCGGTTGGTTTCAAATCTCACCCATGAAGAGGCAGAAGAGATCGAGACAAATGAGCAAAACTTTCTTGCTGTTGCTTTTGGTCGGGTTGTTGTTCAAGGCAGGGCTGCCCCCATTCTTGCTCTCTGGAGCGATCGCTTTGTCGTATTTGTAATTCTGCATCGTGCGGGAAGAATCGCCCTTCCAAACCACGGCTTGGAGCGGACTGGGTTGTGGGACGGAGAGAAGGGAAATCCAGCCGATAGAGCGGTGCTGCCTGCCGGCTTCTGGCCGAGGATCTTCGCTCTCAGAGAGGAGGAAGAAGGGGCTGGCTGTTCCGCAGACTTTTGTTGATGTCGCTAACTTGCAGTGGGCCCTTTAAATCTGGTATCAAGTTCCCCCCCTCCTCCCTCCCGAGCTGAAAAAGGAGAAGGGAAGAACGTGTGCGACTCCCTCTAGATCGTCAGTGAGTCCTCGCAAATATTGTTAGTTTAAATCAAAGGTGGAAATCAAGCCTTTTTGCCCAGCGTGATCCGGAATTCGACCAATCCCGGCTGGGCTTTCTGGCCATATGAGTTGAGCGAGCGTTGGAATTCCCTTGCCCAATGAATGGGAGCCGCGGCAGCCAGCCGAGCAGCGCTCTTCTCCTCTGCAAGTTGCTGCTGCTGCCGCCGTCGCCGCTGTGTGATCCAACTGATTGTTCCCGCACTTTTATTTCCTCAGATCCTTTCCTCCACCACCACCCCTTTTTAAAAGGCTCTTATGGACAATCCAAGTACAGTCCCCTTCCTGAAACTGACATATACATATGATAATTAACTCCATATTTTTTTCCCAGAGAAGAGAGAGAGAGACGTTTGGTTAAAAGCAGGCAAGAGAGCCCCCAGCGTTCAAGCCATCTCCCGGAGGGCACAAGCGGGTCCACACTGTGCAAGCCCCCGCCTCTCCTCCTCTCTCCCTCGATCTTTATTGGAGATTCAAGTCTGGCGTTATTTATTTTTATTTTCTGCTCTCTTTTAGGTATATCCTGAGTAGAGACTGATATTTCTCTGGAGGTGATTTTGATAACAGCTTTTGACAAAGTTTGAATGCAGTGGCACGTTTAGGACCAACAATGTTTTTATTCAAGATACAAACTTTTGAAAGCTTATACTTTGAATAAAACTTTGTTGGTGTTAAAGGTTCCACTGGAGTCAAACGGTGTTCTGCTGCTTCAGAGCAACACCGCTGCCTGCCTGGATCTAGCTTTTGATACAGAGGTTCCACTGGAGTCAAAGGGTGTTCTGCTGCTTCAGAGCGACACGGCTGCCTGCCTGGATCTAGCTTTTGATACAGTTTGCATTTGCAAGCACCCGAGGTTTGCTCAGGTCAGTCTTCTAAAGGCTGAGGCCCTGTGTTTCTGAGCATGTGCAGAATGCTTTCCCCTCTATCCCAGCCAGCCTCTGAATGTCTGAGGCTTAAGGGGTTTCAAAGAAGAGAGCACAACCCCATTGTACTTTTACAACAATAACAGCCTCTGGGCGAAGATTGACCAAGTACAGCCTGCATTCCAAAAGCATATGCAGCAAAAAACAAAAAATCCCCCAAAACCTAGGGTTTTCTTTTTGGAAGAGACACTATGGCTGCAGTCACACGGAGCATTAGCCACGCTACAGAGACGGAAGATAGGCGGATTTCCCGGGTGCGATCAAACCGCAACATCTGGGAAGCGTAGAGCTCCCATGGCGAACCCGAGGCTTCCCGCCGAACATGCGCCGTAAAAAACTAGTACCTCGGAGGTACTAGTTTCCGGAAACCACAGGGCAAGTGCGGGCGTCTGATCACGTTTCCGGTGGTAGCTCGTGGCATCCGGCGCCCACCCATGTCCCGTCGCGAAAAGGTTTTTTTCCCCCAAGTCTCCACGGGATGCGCACAAGCACCCAACGGTGCATGCACACACTTCGGTTTTTTTAAAAAAACCACAACCCCCACCGCACCGCTTCTTTGCCGCGCCACAGGATTTACGTATGATCAGCACCTCCCCCCCCGAACCACGGGACGTCAGCTGAATGTTTGATCTGGTGGCCACGCGGTAGTTCGCTCCGGGGCAAACAGCCACGCCCCCCCCCCGCGCGATATCCGGCCCGTGTGACTGGGGGCAGTGTTGAGTACTTTCTATCTCTCTCTCTTGATGTAACTGTATAGGACTTCAGGTGCCTTTTGTTTTAGAAAAGGAAGCAGGAGGGAGATTAGAGAAGTGACATGGGAGGCTGATGTTTAATCTCTTCCCTGCTTCCCATTTCTATGCTCCAGCTTGCTCCTGCTCCCAGTGGCTCCACCTCACCATGGCAGAAGAAGAAGAAGAAGAGATTGGATTTATACCCCGCCCTTCACTACCCAAGGGAGTCTCAGAGCGGCTTACACACTCCTTTCCCTTCCCCTCCCGACAACAGACACCCTGTGAGGTAGGTGGGGCTGAGAGAGCTCTTGACAGAAACTGCTTTTTTTCAAGAACAGCTCTTATCAGAGCTACGGCTTGCCCAAGGTCATCCAGCAGGTGCAAGTGGAAGAGTGGGGAATCAAACCCGGTTTTCCCAGATTAGAGTCTGCGGCTGCGCACTTAACCACTACACCAAACTTTAAAACATAAGGAGAACATGTATTGATGGTGATACCACATTGGCTACATGGGTGGGGGGTGGAATCTGGCTACCATTTGCTAAAGTGATGTGTAGTTACCACATGCCTGCTGCTCCCTAGATCTGCTCAGGAGGAAGAGGACAGAAGCATTTGCCCTTTAGGTACCAGTTTGCAAGCCCCTTGTCCTGATCACAAGAAGGTAGTATTGGACACTATGTCAGCATAATCCAGTTTATTAAAGTTTTTCAAAAATCTGCCTTGTCCAAGATCATTTGTCACTATGAGTCATTTACAGTACCTTCTTAAGCAGTCACAACCTTTGAAATCTGTTGACTTCAAAGGATTTAGAAGGGTGTAACTCTGATTAGGATGGCACTGATAATAAATCTCCAGCATTTAGTGTTAGTTTTGGAACAACCTGAAGTAAAATCCCATTGCAGTTAGGAATGCCTGTGTGATCTCGGAGCATTTCTTCTCACTGGACCTCAGTTCCCCAACTGTAAAATGGGAATTAACAGCCCTCCAGTAAAAACAGGAATAAACTTGTCTGTCTATATTGTGCTTGTGGCGCTGAGCAAAGAAAGGGGGAGGAGCTGCTCAAGGTGGTTTAAGGATCCAGGGCAAGTGGGCAGTGGCCTGAAAAACAGGAACTGGGAAAAAACAACTGAAGAGTTGAAGACAGGAGGAGCCAAGGAAAAGACAACGAGTGGGCTGTGTGTGGTTATGAGCAAGATGTAGACTGTGTGGCCAGGTTCAGAGGCAGAGGGACTGTAGAACCTGACTAGGCCACCTGCCAATTAACACAGCATGATGACCTGGCAACCTAACAAGGGCAGCAAGGGAGCTGAAATTCACACGTTAACTGGGACTACTGAATGGCTGGAAACTTATAGTACAGACCAGAAAGCACAAGAGCCAGTGGGGCTTCTATATTTTAAATTGTTTTAAATGTTTTAAGCGGACTAGGTACACTGCACCGATTATTGTAAGCCACCCTGAGCCCGTTCATGGGGAGGGCAGGATATAAATGCAATAAATAAATAAAAATATCCAGATGCGCGCTCTGCTATTATTTTATTTATTTTACTTCATTTTATTTATTTATTTATTTATCCACTCATATTTCTAGCCTGCTTTTCCCACAAGTGGGCTCAGGGCGGGTAACAACATGTTATCAATACAAAACAACATTTCATTAATAAAATAAATAATTAAAATATTTTAAAAACTATCATACATTAAAATGGTGGTCACAGTCTGACAGTAAAGATTTTTAGTGGTTGCGAGAGGTTCTGGCCTATAATGAGATATAGATAAAGGCTAGCAGTCGTTACATTGGGTGGCAAAAACCTCAGGGAGCCCATATATGGACATCCGCTGCCTCGGCTGAAGGCTTGGCAGAACAGCTCCGTCTTACAGGCCCTGCAGAATTGAAGAAGATCCCACAGGGCCCTGATCTCAATAGGGAGCATGTTCCACCAGGCAGGGGCCAGGATAGAAAAAGCCCTGACTCTGGCCGAGGCAAGGCGGACATCTTTCGGGTCAGGGATCAACAGGAGATGCTGACCCATCAAGCATAACACTCTTTGGGGCATATACATGGTGGTCGCTCAGGTATGTTGGTCCCAGGCTGTGTAAGGCTTTAAAGAGTAGTACCCACACCTTGAAGCGGATCCGGAACTCAACTGGCAACCAATGCAATCGGCAGAGCACCTGCCAAATGTGAGCCCACACAAGCATTACTGTTAGCAGGCGTGTTGCTGCATTTTGTACCAGCTGTAATCTCCGGGTCAGCCTCAAGGGTAAAGCCTACATAGAGCGAATTGCAGTAATCAAGCCTGGAAGTGACCATTGCATGGGTCACTGTAGCCAAGTTTTAGGGGGGGAGAGATAGGGTCTCAGCAACCTAATCTGCCACAGATGGAAGAAGGCAGATCGGGTAACTGTAGTAACCTGGGCCTCCGGAGAGAGAGAGAGAGAGAGAGAGGCATCCAGTGTTACTCCTAGGCTCCTTACTTTCTGGGCCAGCACCAAAGGTGCCCCCTCCAGCATGGGGAGTCTAATGTCCATATCTCCTCCCTTCCAACTCAGGTACAGGTCCTCCATCTGCTTCAACTGACTCTGCTGTAACCATCCAACCACAGCTTCCAGTGCCTCGGCCAGATGATCGGGCGGAAGATGGATGGTCATCCAGTAACAGATAGAGCTGGGTGTCATCTGCATACTGATGGCAACCAGCCCATACCTCCAGACTAGCTGGGCAAAGGGGTGCATATAGATGTTAAATAACATTGGAAAGAGAATTGCCCCCTGCAGCACTGCACACTCCAGTGGGTATCGTGGGGAGATCCTCTCTCTCAGTGCCACCCTTTCTCCCTGACCATGTAGAAAGGAGGAAAACCATTGCAAGGAAGTCCCCTGAACTCCTACATCAGAGAGGCAGTGGGTCAATAGATCATGATCGATCGTGTCAAACATTGCTGTCAGATCTAGTAATAACAGCAGTGCCAGCCTGCCCCGTTCCATAGTTATACTCCTCAATAAGGACTTAAAGTGGCTTACATCACTCTCCTCTCTACTTCTCTAAATCTTTATTTTAAATAGCAACATACATAATCAGAGTCAGAACCAATTTCCCTCCAATTTTATTCTCATGGTAACCCTGTGAGGTAGGTTAGGCTGAGGGTGTGTGACTGGCCCAAGGTCACCCAGCAAGCTTTGATGGCAGAGGGGGAATTCAAACATAGGTCTTCTCAGTTCCTAGTCCAGTGCTCTAACCACTCTACTACACTGGCCGTCAGTGAGTTTATTGGATGGCCAATGACAAGTCACTAACAGCTAACAGGCTGGAGGAGAAATAAGTGCACTATGCATAATATGTATTGCTATAGGTAATTTGATAGATTCTAAGTAATAGGAGATTGGTAATAATAATCTAGTACAAGGTGGATAAAAGGAACACACGGCATGCTACTGTAGCTTTAGAATGTTAAAATGTGCTTTAGAAAATCCATCTGTTCTGAGTGTCCTGGAATGGTCTGTATCATTCTTGTGAAATTCCAGAGGCAATCCAGAAGTATAAAATGTCCCTTCCAGAAATGCTCATGTTATCCAAATTGCTGTTAACCCACAAACATACTTACTTCAGGAGCAATGCACACAAAACAGTTACTGCATGGTGATTGTACATTAGTCTCCTTTGGCAACTGCAGGCTACTTCGGCACAGTTAACAAATGCTGTTCCCACCACTGCAGACTTCTTAAAAGAAAATAAAAGGAAGTCACATGGAAGAAAATACCCTGATATGCCAGAGGATATTTATGTGCAGCAGATCATTATGTGGTTTGGGAAGATTTTTACGATGAACTTCCAAAGAAAAAGCTTTTCAGTTATGTGGGACAAGATCCGTGATACACATGGCAGCCACTGCCTGCACATAGTTGGCCATGTGGATTTAGAGATGAGAGCAGCAGGGGGCCAAACTTTGTAAACCAGTTGCTGCTATATGGGGGCTGTCTCATGTGAATCAGCCCTTACTTCATGAATGATCATCAACAGAAATCTATATATTCCAAAGGGGCAGCTGCGTTAGTCTGCTGCAGCCAAAACGGTAAAGGATCTTTTAGTGCCTCAAAGATGAACACACAGACATAAGAACATGAGAAGCCAATGTTGGATCAGGCCAAAGGCCCACTGTGTCACACAGTGGCCAAAAATACCAGGCGCATATGTGTCTATATGTGTCTATGTCGTTTGAGTTCTGAGGGCTCATTTCTAATCTTCCTCAGTTCGTTGTATAGGTTGCTCCTCAGATGTTATCACATTTCCAAAATACTAAAACTCAGAAAATGTTCATCACACACTAGAGAAGCACCAGCCAGATAAATTCTGTTGATATGGATGCATAACATGAAAAACGCCATTGTAACCCATAAAAGAGATACATTCCTGGTGTTTCCATAACAGTATCCCGTATTGCTTAGTTCTTCACCTGATTCAGGAATCCACACGTGCCCTGATTACACTTACAGTTCTCTTGTGCAACTGGAGATCGTATTTCAAGAGAGGGAACAGGTATGCATGCACAAAGAAATGAATCCAGACCAACCCCTCTCCATTAAAATGAATATGATTTTCGAGAGCTTTATCACACGATGCTGGATCAGAGTACTCTAAGGATATTAGAAGGGTAACAGTGCTAGCTTTGGGACCTGGACCATTTTTCTCTGCACTGTATGTATGGGAAAGATTATGGTCACCTTGCTGGATATTTGGCATTATCCCTTAAGCAATGCTTAGCTGTTTTGCCCTCATGAATCGGAATGATTGATGCAACATTGATTTGGGCAAGAACAATCCCCAGATTCTGAGACTTCAGTCACACTATTCAATTACTTTGGAATTATGGGCAAATGACTGGCATGAGGGTAATCCTAGGACAATGACAGGGTTCTGATAACAGGACAACAGGGTTCTGAGTTCCATGAGACTGGTCAGTGCATCTCCTCAAATGGTTTTAATGGACCCATCTGTATTTAGCCCAAGAAATCTCATTTTTGGTCAGAACAGCTGGAATTCTGGAACCAGAATAAAGTCTTGGTGAATAAAGTGTATACGCTGTTGCACATAGTGGTTCCACTTAGCATACCTTTATTTTGAAGCTGATGTTTGGGAAAAACAAACCCATTACTGACAGTTACAGTGACATTAAGAAACATATAGTAGGATAAGAACAGGCCTAGGGTTGTCAGAGTTACAGTCACAGATGCTTTCTTTCCTGTTATCTGTTACCCTTTTGGAAATATTCATCCTGATTCAGGTCTTGCCAACACTTGAAGAGGCAGATCTGTGCATATAAAGGAATGCACATATGGATCTATTTCTTACACTGAAGTGAATGGAGCATCTCTTATTAGACTAAGACCTGTGCCTGTAAGGTAGTGCTGGATCAAGATGAAGGTGTGCATGTTTTGAAACTTATATGTATGGCATAATGGCTAGAAAGCTGATATTTTAACATCAAAGATGAAATTCACAGATACCAAAATTCTGAGCCAAAATCCACATACTGAAAGAAACTACATTTATTTTACCTACATTTCCCAGCTGATTTAGCAGGCAGATTTTCTTAAGAAATGTATTTCAGTCTTTCTCACACTAATTCTGTAAGCTAAGTTGTTTCTTTCTTCTTCTTTTTAAGGACTAGCCAAGGTAGGGTTGCCAGCACTGGGTTGGAAAATACCTGGAGATTTTGGGGGGAGGGAGCCTGGTTACGATTGGGTTTGGGAAGGGGAGGCACCTCATCAGGGTATAATGCCATAGAGTCCACCCTCTAAAGCAGCCATTTTCTCCAGGGGGACTGATTTTGTTTGTCTGGAGATCAACTGTAATAGTGGGAGATATCCAGGTACCACCTGGAGGTTGGCAACCTTAAATCAAGACTGAGAGATTATAATCTGCCTGTGGAGAGCTGTTTTCCAAGAGAGTGCAGATCAAAGAATTAGGAAAGTAGTAATCACATGTTTGGATACTCAGGACCAAAGAGATTACGTAGTTGTACTGACCCTGAAGACCATCAATTCCAATCTTCTATAGATGCCAGTGACTTGTGAACAAGAAGTCCCAATACAAACAGAGCATTTTACTAACAGAAATAGGTTTCTGCACATAGATTTTCTCTAGAAGCAATGAGGCAAGCTGTTTCACAGAATAAAACGTACAAAGATAGAAACCACTCTATGCTTAGCTGGATGCTTCTTTACCTGGCATTAGGGAATCCCTGCCATAGGGACACACCATCTGCCACTCTCCTTATCAGATTATCATGGGGAAATGAATCAGTCTCATAGGGGACTAAGGCGAGGGTGACTGAGCTAAGGCCTGATGTCCCCTTCCTTTTGTTTCCACCCAATTTGAGAAGTTTGTTGGGCCCCCAAGATATTTCTACTTTTCACTCCCAGTAGATTGGTGAAACCCTCAAGTGCAGAAGCAGACATGCAGTTCTCTGGACTCAAAGCAAAATTGTCCCAGACTAATAATCCCAGGAGTTACATTCAAATAGCCTTTAGTTAAGAGAGGGGGAGGGGGGGAAACCCTACAATGTAGTAGCAACTGAAGGAGAGGCATTTTGGTACTTAAAAAGAGAAATCAGACAGTGAGAAGGAAAACTGATTTGAAAATTACATACCCTGTTAAACTGATACATTCTACAATCCACCAGAAATTGGGAAGGAGAAATATATATTTAGAGGACAGATTTCTATGTAGACCTATGCAGTCTGATGTCAATAAATACTGCCTGTATCTTCAGTAAGCCCCAGTGATTATATGAAAGCATGTTGCGCAAGGACAGAATACTCTAGTTATTTACTCTTTTCCTCCTGTCCAGGGTTATCTATTCTGGCATCAATTCGCAGGGAAAATCCTCTGTTTAAACACAATGTGAAAGCTGGGTAAGAGTTGCAACATTAGCATTACTTTCTTCCTCCTGCAGCAAAGACCCTCTAATATCAGAAAATAGTTTAAAGGTTCAGTTTTCAGGCTTTGCATCCCCCTTTCTAGTGTCAGAGTGTACATGATAGACATGTAGCTGCCCTGAAAAACAGCCCTGCGACTTCTGCTTCTCTCATGTAATGTCACTTAGTCATACAAAGCACATCTCTGCACTGCCAGTCACCCATGCGCCTCACTTCTTCTGCATGCTTCTTGTGGAGGCAGAAAAACTAGCAATGAGATGGTATCATATCAGCATTTGTATCCATTGTCATTGCTGGCTAACAGGCATTGTGGGTTCATATCAGGAGGCCTGTGGATATGGGCATGGGCTCCCTGATCTATTGGGATTGTTGACTGGAGAAGAGAATGACAACCAAACCACCCTTGATCCTCCTGGCCTGGAAAGTCAGTCAAGATCAAAAGGCCAACCAGATGTAACTGGATGATGTAAAGACTAGTAGATTCTCTGATTTCCTGCAATTTGGATAATTTGTAATTCCCTAAAGACCTTCATGCCTGCTTCCAGCTGATCTGTTAGCCTTCATCTTGTTTGCTGCTGAGCTACCCATGCTTTTAGCTTGACTACCTGACAACTGTAGGTAGAAAGAACAAACTGAAGGGTGGCTGTTTTTAGTTGCAGCTATGCATGCGGTGCAATGTTAGTTCTGGCTTAGGAATCCTGTGAATTGGGTCCTTATTTATTTGCTTAATTTATGTCCCACCTCTCTCCCCACTGGGGACCCAAAGTGGCTTACAACATCCCCTTCGCCTCCATTTTATCCTCACAACAACCCTATGAGGTAGGTTAGGCTGAGAGACAGTTACTGCCCAAGGTCAACCCATGAGCAATGCTCCCTGTAAAGTGTGGAGTCTTGTGAGCAAAAATTCTACTTTGTGAGCTACTGGCATTAGAGTTGTGAGTGGGCTATTTGGCTACTGCTTAAATTAGTTTGCTCTGGAGCCATCCTTCCTGAGCTAAGACAAAAATGTGTGAGTCGGAGGCTAAAAAACTGTGAGCTAGCTCACACTAACTCAGCTTAGAGGGAACACTGCCCATGAGCCTTCCTGGCAGAGTTCAGATTCGAAGCTGGATGTCTCAGATGCTACTGAGACACTCAAACCCCTTCATTGCATTGGATAAATCTTTGTCAGGCTATCTGGCAAAGGTGAAATGTAGTTAGGATGTGTTTTGACTCGTCACCTGGCAAGCCGATAGCATAACAAGAAAATTTGCCCCACCCCACCTTGCAGAGGATGCTATTGTTTCTTCTCTGTGTATGCCTGTGCATAGAACTGAGATCAAAGTTAAGCTATTCCATAGAGAAAAATCTAGTCCTCTTAGCATGAAAGGCTTGTCTTGCCATAAATCTTTAGATTGTAAGAGCTGCTTGGTTACCATTTAAGGGAATGAGGTTGTAGAACTCTGTGTAGTAAGAGTAGTTTCTAGACTGTCATACCTATGAAACCAGAATGCCATCAGTCCTAAAGGCCTTCTAGATAAACTTTAAGAGAGTTCAGTGGTGCACTGGATGTGCTCTAAAGCAGTGGTCTTCAGCCTTCCCAGACCTGAGACCCACTGAGCTGTAAGCATGTGACACAAAGTTATGTGACATCAGAGTTATATAACAGGAGGGGGGGCAAGTTACAGCCTCATGGGTCTCAAGGCCAGGACCACAGTCAGCTGATCAAAAGGGCAGGAAACAGAAAACACAAGCAACATACCTGGAAGTACTTTGTCGTGAAGAAGAAGCCAAGGTTCAGAGCTGTGAAGGCATCCCCTCTGCCACTGTGTGGCCTCATCTTACCATCCTGCTGCTCTTCTCTTCTCAGTATACGTGCAAAAAGAGGCAGGAGGCCCTTGCTCTCTGTGCAGCAGGTCTTTCCAAAAGGCAGCAAAATTTAGAAGCTCTATAGTGGCTGGAGTGGATCTGTGATCCACTTGAGAGCCCCAACCCACGCGTGTAAGACCACAGCTCTAAAGAAACCTAAATGGAAATCTGTCCAGCTGTTGGTGGTGGTGCAGTTGTGCCCAGGGGTCGTTTCGAGCCCCATGAGGGGCCCGGCGGTGGACCTGCAAGGCCGGCGTGAGTGCAAGGAAGACCCGCGAAGGCCCTCCCTGGCCCCAGGCAGGCAGGGGTGGGGAGAGGCAGGGAGGAAGCAACTTACCCTCCCTCTTCTCCTGCCTCCTTCTGGCTGAATGAGGGCCGGAAGCGGGGCGGCCGGAAGCAGGGGGCGGGGCTTCATCATTTGCCCCACCCCCCTGCACCTCACCCGGGGGAACTGCGATCCCTCGTGATCCCCCCCGAAATGACCTCTGGTTGTGCCTATGATGGGAGGACTGTCCTAACTTTGGTTCATAACTTGGCTTGAAAAAGTGCACTTCTCTCTCTCTTTCTCTCGTTTCAGATCCTGTCATGCTTCTGATGGGACCGGGTTTGAACATCTCCTCCCCAACCCTCCTATGAGGCCATGAACCCTCCTCCATTGGCCTCTCCCCATTTACCTGATAGGGGATGCACCAGTGACAACAAGGTCAGAAGGACCTCTGGAGGAAGACCACCCTCCCAGGCATCTTAATTGTTCTCCACCTTCTCATCTCAGGCATCTCTAAGCAGGTTAGATGAAAGTAAATGCAAGGAGAGGTGAGCCCAAGACAACGTTTTGTTTTGTTTTGGGTAAAGAACCAACCCTCAACTCTGGTAGAGTTAGAGCTCAGCTTGTCCAAAGCCCAGGGCAGTGAACCCTTCCATTTGCCATTATGACCTCCCCAGGTATAAATTTCACAGTCACCTTTAAGACTGTTCACATCACTCTGGACCTTTCTCTGCTGTGGTATTTGTTAAAAAATAATGTGAAATGGGGATCCTGCCCTAGGCGCAACTCCACTCAGCTAAACTCCTTTTTGTCCTATTACTGTATTTCATTTACTTGCAGTGCATTCCTAAGCAGAGTTACACCCTTCCAAGTCCATCAACTTCAACAGACTTAGAAGGGTGTGACTGCTTAGGATGGCACAGTTAGTTCTTATATTTAACATGGTTGTTGGTATGACTGTGAACACAGGAAAGGAGGTGATGGGAAAGAACGGCCTGTGCCCTAAGAGAGTAACCCTGCCAATAAGGTTTGGCAATCGCCTCACTAGACAATCTTCAGGATGAGAAGACGACCTGTTGTGTTATGGCACGTTTGTACATGAAATTCCTGCTTTCTAATGCATACAGAGATCTTTGACTTTCTGCTGTGCTTGCATTCTCTTTGAAGTTAATGGGAGCTTCAAGCCTCCTAAGCAAAGCCTGATATCAAAGTAGAGAGATACAGCATGTTGTTCTCCTTAAGAGTGCAATATATGTAAGTAAGAATGTGCCACTTTAAATCATGCTTTTCATGGAGTTCACAGAACATTACAATTCACAACTGACTCATTGTTTTTCATTGGCAAAGGAAAGTACAAAATGAAAATAAGAAGCTATGTCAACAAAGCAAGGAGAAGCATCAGGTGAAAGATTCGTAATAACTGGACTAAAAATCCATAATATACATAAACCCAAGTTCATATTTCCTTTCAACGTATCTGTTGTTTTATGTGTCCCTTGCAGCATTCAGTCCTGTTACTATTGCAGAAAAACTACATGTATCACAGGTCTGACCCACTCCAACTGGGCAATAAGTTCCATTTACTTCCAAGGAAACACATGTAAGGCCATGCTGCTTAGCTGCCACCCTGTGCATTTTGGATAAAGCAGGACTTGCTTCTGAGCAACGAGATACTGCTTGCATTTATATTGTGTTGAAAGAAGGAATACGGCTGAGATTCACAATCCTTTCTGGTTAAACCAACTGCATTTTTATACATTTGGATTGGGAAGCTATGCATAAAATGTAACATTGTCTTGAGAAGTTATCAATGACACCGTTGCTTGCCCATTCCAGAAGTCACAACTATTGCATGGTGCCTCGTGACCCCCAAAGAGCTGAGGTATCATTTTACTGGCCTTCCTAGTTTTGCTTTACTTCAAGTTTGCAGAAATTGAGTGGCTGCTGTTATCAGCAGGTTAATGAAGCTAATTGAGGAGCAACTATGTGAAAAATGAGCCTTCATAGTTAGAGAACTGTAAAAGGTTATTTACCATCTAGTTGATACTCCTGATTGTTCCTTTGTGTGTGGGGTTCAGAGCAGGGAAATGTGATTAGGCCTTTTACCAACAAAAGTAAATGCTACCATCTAGTGTCCTTAGAGGGAAATGCAACTCAAGGAAAACCTGCAGGCTAGTGTATACTATGAGGGGTTTCAAACTATAAATAAGCAGATTTGCACATCTCCCCCCCCCCCGCCACCGCCGAATGTGCTGCTTTTCATGTGGTACCATAGTGCTCAAAACACACATACTGAAATTTTATATATTATCAGATACCAAATTGTCTGTTCATCACACCTCGTGTTTTTCAGCAACGTGAAACAGAAATCATGGCACCTTGCAGGCTAACAAAGTTTATTTTAGCATAAACTGTCATGACTCGTTTAAAAAACGGCTCTAATGATAGTTATGTGTGGCACAACACAGTCCACACTGCAGTTGGGTGCATGAGGAAGAGATGAAGGAAAGGCAGGAAAAGCTGTATTTGGGGTTCAATTGAGATTGTACGTGATGCCCAAGTGGCAGTGATTATTTATTTATTAAATTTCTACCCCGCCCTCCCGCTGAGGCGGTTCAGGGCGACTTACAAGCAATTTAAAACCAACATTTGGTTAAAACCAACAATTACAAAATATAAAATACAATGCCATAAAATCCCAGCTAATACATCCTGTGATAAAGTACTAGTGCGACACCACCGGCGTAATCGGTTCTTATTGGAATGCCTGGCAAAACAGCTCCGTTTTAACAGCTCTACGGAACTGCTGGAGGTCCTGTAGAGCTCTGATCTCATGAGGGAGCTCGTTCCACAGCGTTGGCGCCACCAGGGATAATGCCCTGGTCCTAGTTGGCGCTAACCTGTCGTCCCTAGGCCCGGGGGGGCCAGACGGTTTTGTGTTCCCGATCGCACTGCTCTTGGGGGAACATATGGGGAAAGGCAGTCCCTTATGTAGGCAGGCCCCAGACCATTTAGGGCTTTAAAGGTCAAAAACAGCACCTTGAAGCGAATCCGGAATGCTATTGGAAGCCAGTGCAATGACTTCAACACAGGCCGGATGTGCTCCCACCTGGGGAGGCCCATCAACAGCCTGGCTGCCACATTTTGCACCAGCTGCAGCTTCCGGAGTTGCTCCAAGGGCAGCCCCATGTAGAGAGCATTGCAGTAGTCTAGCTTCAAGGTGACCATAGCATGGATCACTGAAGCCAGATCATTGCGTTCGAGGAAGGGGACCAACTGCCTAATCAGCCGAAAATAGTAAAAGGCTGCCTTGGCAGTGGCTGCTACCTGAGCCTCCATTGTCAGGGAAGCATCCAGGAGCACTCCCAAACTCCTGACCCTCGGCGCTGGCACCAACGGCGCCCCACCGAAGGCCGGAAGTGGGGCCCTGTTGTGTCCGCTGACAGCCACCAGGGGCCAGTGAATACCCCAGAGCTTGACTCTGGAAGAACAATGGGGAGCTCCTGGTCTCTCCATGGAGGGACCAATGGGAGGTTGGCGGGAGATTCAAACCCACCAACGGGACCTAGGGGGTGTCCCCATATGTGTATATAGTTGGCCCACCGGCCGTTCCCCTTTGTCTTTGTTGTGTGCCAGTAAATCGTGCAGGATGCTATGTGTGTTGCAGCGGCCTCGCCATGCGGTCAACCCACTACACAATAGGCCCCTAACCCCGGACCGCTCCGATTTAGGCAAAGGACCTCCGTCTTTGTTGGATTCAATTTCAGCCAACTCAGCCTAAGCCATCCCACCACGTCCTGTAACGCCCAGTCCAGATCTTCCGGGGTAGAGCCAGACTGACCACCCAACAACAGATAGAGCTGGGTGTCATCTGCACCCAAGTCCATGCCTCCGGGCAATCTGGGCAAGGGGACACATATAGATGTTAAATAACATTGGGGAGAGCACTGCTTAATTAAACAAAGGCCTCTGTCTATTGAAAAGACAACACTTGAAAGAATCATGGGTTACATCTAGATGGGAAGTAGGATTCCTAGGCTAACCCAGAGAACTATTTTGACTGTCTCATAACCTCCCAGAGGATGCAGTTTTGTTGCTCCCCCATTCCTGTTACTGAACCGCAGACCGGCCTCTGTGTAGGCATTTCTGTGGGGGGGGGGCAGGGGGACATGACATTCTTGATTGGCTCTGCACATCAATGTGGTGCTGGGATCAAAAGAGAGAAGCAATTGTTGTACTTTCTTTCATGGCTACAATCTGTAAAAGACCAGGTAGTCTTTCGGTATATATATATATACATACAATTGAATGTCATGCCGGCCACATGACCACGGAAACGTCTTCGGACAGCGCTGGCTCTTCGGCTTTGAAACGGAGATGAGCACAGCAACCCTAGAGTCGGATTCGACTGGCTTTCGCGCAAGGGAACCTTTACCTTTACAATTGAAAAACTGAAATTGGACTAAATTACCGTTGAAACACATGGATGTGGGCAACTATAGTTTATTTTGAGCAGAAAATTGGCGTATTTGGTGGTGGTGATGGATTTGTTTCTATATGACTTTTCCAGTGCACAGTCAACCTGTGATTGTATCTGAGGTCCCACAAGCAGAGTAAAGCCTGAGGAACAGGACTTTCCCACGTCCTGCTGCAGCTCATAGCATCACGGGATTCTGCTCCTGAGGGTTTAGTGGACCCTTGCACACAGGATGGGGGACAAATTGGGGTTTGCAGTGGGAGGGGAGAGTTTGTAAAAATCAGCCCATCGTCAATGGGAACTGCCCTTTATGTGGGAAGAAGAGGATCTTTCGATCCAATCCTTCATGCAAGCTCAAAAACCTAAAGTTGTATCTTCCATGAATTTCAATTTTGATAGAAAAGTGAGATGTTCTTTTTCAAAAATAAGCATTATGTGGTTTCCGAGATGTTTGGCCATCATATATGATGTCTGTAGCAAAATTAAAATAATTATGGAAAGTTGTTAAGTAAGGCAAAAAGAAGACTAATTGTTAGACATTCCAGCACAAGATCAACAACAATATTTCAAAATCACAGCATTTCCATGTATATATATATTTCAAAATCTGTTTCATGTGGTTATGGCTAAACTTATAGAGCTGTGTGCAGACTACCCTATGTGTTATGTACACAAAGCAGGCATTTTTGCAGTAGGTTGGGAATGAAAGAAATAGTATGTGTGCAAGGGTCTAAATAAAGGCTGGTAAATTCTGACTTTGTGCTAATATGTTGGCCAGCATCCAGAAGGTAGTTTGGCAGGCAAGTAATGTGGTATGCTGAGACTGCATTTTCAGGTCATTTCAGGGATAGCCCTGCACATGGGAATCTCACAGAAGAAGTGCTTCGAAACAGAATGCACCACTGTTTGCAATGTTCAGATATAGTATTATTAGTAGTAAAGGTCCCATGTGAGCATCAATGTGCACCTGGAGCTCCTGCAACCACAGGGTTCCCCATTCATTCCTAATGAGGGTTCTGTGTGCCCTAAAGGGAAGGTACATGTGGAGATCCATATCTGATTGGAATAAAAGGGGAAACTTTTGGAAACTCAGTATGCAAATCAGATTTCTTCTCCTTTCCCTGTACATGAAAGAAATCAATGTGAAGGATTCTTTCTATAGAACTCTTCCAGGCAGGGATTTTATATGTGCTTTGCAAATTAAGAGGAGAAAACCACAAGGGGCACTGGAATTCAGTGGCTGGAATAGATGTGTACTTTAGACCTTAACAGCCAGAGGGTGGAGGACAATCTGGATCAGGATTGCGGCACCAGAGAAGGAGGGGTTAATTCTTCCCACCCATCCTACTCTGGTACCAGTTCCCCAGCTGGAAATGGCTACCCTAGGATGTTGTGCTTGCCATTTCATCATTAAAGCAGTGGGGGGAGGGAATATCTAACTGAGGAGTTTATACCCTTCCCCAATCCCATGACTGTTATCCATGCCCTCCCTTCACTTACATGTTCCAGTCACAGAACTCCAGTGTCATCTATAATTGGAGTTCCACGTTTTTGGCCCTGGTGGCAAAAAAAAAAAGGAACAAGGAGGGGAAAGTTCAAACTGTGCTGATTTTGATGTAGCGGGTACCAGTTGGAAGAATTATCTCATGTGGTTTGACGATTTTAGCCAGATGTAACACACTTATATTGGGAAACGTACCCTATTGTCCATGTATGAGCTTTTTAAATAGTCTTGATGTTTTACTTGTTGGTTTTACTGCATAAATGTGTGTACGTGTGCTTAAGACTACTGGTCATGCAAGCTGAAATAATATATATATATAATTGGAGTTTGTGTGTGTGTTTTTTAAATTAAGCTATGTTCTACCTAGAGTGATACAAATATACTTATAAATATAGTTCAGTGGGGGGTTACATAATGCTATACAAAGGTAAGCACAGTTAAAAAAATCAATGTTGACATTATCATTTATTTGTTCTGTTTATATACCACTTTTCCTAAAATCATCTCCTAAAGCAGCTTAAATTGCTAAAAAGAGATTGGCCATGTCCTCAGGCTCACAGTTTTTAAAAACTAGACACAAAAGACTGGAGAAAAAAGGTATGGAAAGGCACATTATTTCCTGGATAGTCCATGAGGAAAATAGAATGGAGCTCAGTGGAGGAGTTT